>NC_045960.1:86215747-86515747 GCF_010909765.2 Amblyraja radiata
GTTTGTTTTGTTCACATCTATGTGAGGGCTGCCACTGTTAGAAAATTAGATGGATCGCACTCAATGTCCAGAGTTATTAGCTTAAATATGGAATTAATTAAATTACTGCTCAGATATGATATTTACATTTGAAATATTTAACGGCCTTGATGAACTGACAATTAGTATCCTATTATGATCAAGATAACGCCGCAGACTTATTCCTGCTCAGGGAATGTGTTGAAACTAGCCTGATTGAAACAGCTCATAAATCCTGACTGTACAAGTCTGAAGTAACAGTGGAACATTTACCATATTTGCATTTGTTCTTGGAAGAGTTTTCCTATTATCTTGCAGCTCAGCAAGTGATATACTGTTTCCATTCACTCTGTACACCAAATGGATCTTTGGTTGTGGAGCAAAACAAATTTAAATGGCTACAAACCGTGCATAGTTCCTTGAAGGTGGTATCTCATATAGATAGGGTGGTAAAGAAAGCTTTTGGTATGCTAGCCTTTATAAATCAGAGCATTGAGTATAGAAGCTGGGATGTAATGTTAAAATTGTACAAGGCATTGGTGAGACCAAATCTGGAGTATGGTGTACAATTTTGGTCGCCCAATTGTAGGAGGGATGTCAACAAAATAGAGAGAGTACAGAGGAGATTTACTACAATGTTGCCTGGGTTTCAACAACTAAGTTACAGAGAAAGGTTGAATAAGTTAGGTCTTTATTCTCTGGAGCGCAGAAGGTTAAGGGGGGACATGATAGAGGTCTTTAAAATGATGAGAGGGATAGACAGAGTTGATGTGGATCAGCTTTTCCCTTCGAGAAAATGGAAGATTCAAACAAGAGGACATGACTTCAGAATTAAGGGACAGAAGTTTAGGGGTAACATGAGGGGGAACTTCTTTACTCAGAGAGTGGTAGCGGTGTGGAATGAGCTTCCAGTGGAAGTGGTGGAGGCAGGTTCGTTGGTATCATTTAAAAATAAATTGGATAGGCATATGGATGAGAAGGGAATGGAGGGTTATGGTATGAGTGCAGGCAGGTGGGACTAAGGGAAAAAACGTTGTTCGGCACGGACTTGTAGGGCCGAGATGGCCTGTTTCCGTGCTGTAATTGTTATATGGTTATATGGTCACAGTGTGAAGATGCGGGCAACATTTTTCCTTCTCCCATTATGGGACCTGAGCACGTTGGCAGGAGCAGTACTTATTCCCCAGCCCTAATAGTTTGTGAGGAGTATTGACGCTGTTAGTAAATTTCCACTACTCACATTATGTCCCGTGCCAATGTCAAGATGTGTTAGCTTAAATAGAAAATGAATCAAGAGGATGGCTCGTATACATCCTGCGTTCCTGAACTGCTGGTGAAGGTACTTCCAATGTGCAGTTAGTTGAAGAATTCCAGTATTTAGACCTAGCAGCAATAACTGTAAGGGAACAGTATGGGGAATTCTAAGGGGAATTTGTTAGTGATTGTGCTCCGATATGCTCTATAATCTTTTGGTTCTTGGTATTGGAAGTCATGAATTTGGAAAGGACAATTGGAATAACAATTGTGCACCTTTTTGTAGATAGTACACCCAAGGTACTGGGTACTGTGATGGAAAGAATGAATATTTAGGGTAATGGAGGGGGTAAAAATCAAGCAGGCTGCTTTTATCCTGTTGCTGTCAAGTTTCTAGAGTGTTGGTCAACTTCAACATCATGATGGTGCCATTAAATATGAAGGACTGATAGACTGTTGCTTCCTTTATCATTGTCAGTGTCTGACATTTTTTTGCCCATGATAGACACAAAATGTTGGAGCAGCTCAGGGGGTCAGGCAGCATCTCAGGAGAAAATAGTTAGGTGACATTTCGGTGACATTTCCCTTCTTTAGAAAAAGGGTCCTCTATCCATGTTCCCCAAAGATGCTGCCTGACCAGCTGCGCTACTCCAGCATTTTGTGCCTTAACATTGGTATTAACCAGCATCTGCAGCTCCTTGTTATATATGTTTTACCCATGTCTGACTGTTCTCCAGGAACTTGTACATAGATGTGAGTTGCAAATGATATTGAACATTCGTAATAAGGTGGATGAGTTGAATGTGCAGATAGCTATTAATGACTATGATATAGTTGGGATCACGGAGACATGGCTCCAGGGTGACCAAGGCTGGGAGATGAACATCCAGGGATATTCACTATTCAGGAGGGATAGAGAGAAAGGAAAAGGAGGTGGGGTAGCGTTGCTGGTTAGAGAGGAGATTAACGCAGTGGAAAGGAAGGACATTAGTTTGGAGGATGTGGAATCGGTATGGGTAGAGCTGCGAAACACTAAGGGGCAGAAAACGCTGGTGGGTGTTGTGTACAGGCCACCTAACAGTAGTAGTGAAGTTGGAGATGGTATCAAACAGGAAATTAGAAATGCGTGCGACAAAGGCAAAACCGTTATAATGGGTGACTTCAATCTACATATAGATTGGGTGAATCAAATTGGCAGGGGTGCTGAGGAAGAGGATTTTTTGGAATGTATGCGGGATAGTTATCTAAATCAACATGTAGAGGAACCAACGAGAGAGCAGGCTATTTTAGACTGGGTATTGAGTAATGAGGAAGGGTTAGTTAGCAGTCTTGTTGTACGTGCCCCCTTGGGCAAGAGTGACCATAATATGGTTGAGTTCTTCATTAGGATGGAGAGTGACATTGTTAATTCAGAAACAATGGTTCTGAACTTAAAGAAAGGTAACTTTGAGGGTATGAGACGTGAATTGGCCAAGATTGACTGGCAATTAATTCTAAAAGGGTTGACGGTGGATATGCAATGGAAGACATTTAAAGACTGCATGGATGAACTACAAAAATTGTTCATCCCAGTTTGGCAAAAGAATAAATCAGGGAAGGTAGTGCATCCGTGGATAACAAGGGAAATCAGGGATAGTATCAAAGCGAAGGATGATGCGTACAAATTAGCCAGAAAAAGCAGCATACCGGAGGACTGGGAGAAATTCAGAGACCAGCAGAGGAGGACAAAGGGCTTAATTAGGAAAGGAAAAATAGATTATGAAAGAAAACTGGCAGGGAACATAAAAACTGACTGCAAAAGTTTTTATAGATATGTGAAAAGAAAGAGATTGGTTAAAACAAATGTAGGTCCCTTGCAGTCAGAAACAGGTGAGTTGATCATGGGGAACAAGGATATGGCGGACCAATTGAATAACTACTTTGGTTCCGTCTTCACTAAGGAAGACATAAATAATCTGCCGGAAATAGCAGGGGACCGCGGGTCAAAGGAGTTGGAGGAATTGAGTGAAATCCAGGTTAGCCGGGAAGTGGTGTTGGGTAAATTGAATGGATTAAAGGCCGATAAATCCCCAGGGCCAGATAGGCTGCATCCCAGAGTACTTAAGGAAGTAGCTCCAGAAATAGTGAATGCATTAGTAATAATCTTTCAAAACTCTTTAGATTCTGGAGTAGTTCCTGAGGATTGGTGGGTAGCAAACGTAACCCCACTTTTTAAGAAGGGAGGGAGAGAGAAAACGGGGAATTACAGACCAGTTAGTCTAACATCGGTAGTAGGGAAACTGCTAGAGTCAGTTATTAAAGATGGGATAGCAGCACATTTGGAAAGTGGTGAAATCATTGGACAAAGTCAGCATGGATTTACAAAAGGTAAATCATGTCTGACGAATCTTATAGAATTTTTCGAGGATGTAACTAGTAGCGTGGATAGGGGAGAACCAGTGGATGTGGTGTATCTGGACTTCCAGAAGGCTTTCGACAAGGTCCCACATAAGAGATTAGTATACAAACTTAAAGCACATGGCATTGGGGGTTCAGTATTGATGTGGATAGAGAACTGGCTGGCAAACAGGAAGCAAAGAGTAGGAGTAAACGGGTCCTTTTCACAATGGCAGGCAGTGACTAGTGGGGTACCGCAAGGCTCAGTGCTGGGAACCCAGCTATTTACAATATATATTAATGATCTGGATGAGGGAATTGAAGGCAATATCTCCAAGTTTGCGGATGACACTAAGCTGGGGGGCAGTGTTAGCTGTGATGAGGATGCTAGGAGACTGCAAGGTGACTTGGATAGGCTGGGTGAGTGGGCAAATGTTTGGCAGATGCAGTATAATGTGGATAAATGTGAGGTTATCCATTTTGGTGGCAAAAACAGGAAAGCAGACTATTATCTAAATGGTGGCCGACTAGGAAAAGGGGAGATGCAGCGAGACCTGGGTGTCATGGTACACCAGTCATTGAAAGTGGGCATGCAGGTGCAGCAGGCAGTGAAGAAAGCGAATGGTATGTTAGCTTTCATAGCAAAAGGATTTGAGTATAGGAGCAGGGAGGTTCTACTGCAGTTGTACAGGGTCTTGGTGAGACCACACCTGGAGTATTGCGTACAGTTTTGGTCTCCAAATCTGAGGAAGGACATTATTGCCATAGAGGGAGTGCAGAGAAGGTTCACCAGACTGATTCCTGGGATGTCAGGACTGTCTTATGAAGAAAGACTGGATAGACTTGGTTTATACTCTCTAGAATTTAGGAGATTGAGAGGGGATCTTATAGAAACTTACAAAATTCTTAAGGGGTTGGACAGGCTAGATGCAGGAAGATTGCTCCCGATGTTGGGGAAGTCCAGGACAAGGGGTCACATCTTAAGGATAAGGGGGAAATCCTTTAAAACCGAGATGAGAAGAACTTTTTTCACACAGAGAGTGGTGAATCTCTGGAACTCTCTGCCACAGAGGGTAGTCGAGGCCAGTTCATTGGCTATATTTAAGAGGGAGTTAGATGTGGCCCTTGTGGCTAAGGGGATCAGAGGGTATGGAGAGAAGGCAGGTATGGGATACTGAGTTGGATGATCAACCATGATCATATTGAATGGCGGTGCAGGCTCGAAGGGCCGAATGGCCTACTCCTGCACCTAATTTCTATGTTTCTATGTTTCTATGAAAGTATATTCCTGGTTCTGATTTTATAATGGGAATATAATCATTGATAAAGCAGTTGCAAGGCCTGGGCCACTTTCCTAAATAACTCCTGCAGCAATGTCTAGGGGCTGAAATGATTGCCCTCCAACAACCATTTCCTATATGAGTAATGATCTAGGCTTTGGAACGTTTTCTCTTTAAAGATCATTGAAGTTTTACCAGACCCCTTAATGCCATATTCTGACTTAATGTTTAGATTCCCCATCTCAATAACATGAAAAACCTAGGAAAAATTATCTAGAAAAACAGACTGTATCTTAACCAAATATTTCCCTTTTCTCAGCTCTCTCATCAAAGTCTCTTGAGCCAAAGCCTCAACTGTGTCCTTTCCCTCAACACTGTGGAATTCATTGCCACTGACGGCTGTGGAGGCCAAGTCAATGGATATTTTCAAGGAGGACATTGACAGATTATTGATTAGTTAGGGTGTCAGGGGTTATGAGGCAAAGGCATGAGAATGGGGTTGCGAAGGAAAGAGAGATCAGCCATTAAAAAGTTAATGACACTGGTGTCAGACACAGTAGGAGTAGATTTGATGGGCCAAATGGCCTTATTATGCCTCAAGATCATTAATTTATGAGCACTTAGCTTCTTGAGCCAATGACTCTCTCTCCCAACATGGCAGCTCCCAATAGGCCACTATGCTAACCCTTCCTTGCCTTTTATTGCCTACTGTGTCTTTTCCTCAGCCAATCAATAGCTTACTTTTCAAATGTACTGCTTCATTTGGAACAAAGCTTTTCAATCAAAATACAGCTTTCTCTGCACCAATCAATAGCTGATTTTTCAAAAATCCATTCTCTCCTCTCAAAATGGCTGCTCATCAACTCTCTCCCAATCACTATAAGCTTCAATTAGTCTTCTCTGTGTCCAGAAATTCCAGTCACTCATATCCATGTGTCTTTTGTCAATTTATTATCACTTTCCCTCTTTTTAGAGACAAAGTTAACTAAATCCTTTTACTCATTCTCCCATGAGACTGTTTACAAAGTGGTTTCTTAAAAATCACAACAGCAATATTTTGTTAATCTATCAAATTAATCACTTCTCTGGGAGAAAAAGGTATAAAACTATCAAATGCAATAAGTCTGGAACGATCTCTTTTTATCTGCTCTTGATTAAACCTTATCTTTCTTTGTGCTCATTATTTTTTCTTGAGTTGTGTTCTCTGTAATTTTGACCATAGTCTAATTAGCTCAGTTTCCTGATGATAGCTTCCATCCCATCTTTTGAACATGTGAAATATTTTAGTTATCGTTCAATCACTTTACATTATTTTTCTCATCTGAAGAATAAGCTTTAAGAATAAAATTTCAAACGAAGTGGTTGTCATTGGAAACTGCAACTTTGAGAAATTTCATTTATCGTCCTTCATTTGAAATCAATACATGAAGATCTACTTTCATTCTTGGTATTTCAAAATTATCAGCTATTGTCATCTTAATCTGTGCAAATGAACCACAGATTAAGGCAGAAAAATTCAGATGAGTTCAAATATACTTTAAGGAAGGAAGGTCCCACATAAGAGATTATGGGGCTTTCTCACGGGGCGACTTGACGCAAGATGTAACCAGAGTGAAGTGGTTGTGGTCTAGCACGATATCACACGATATAACGGGGGGTAGATAAAGAGTTCCCACGGTACTCGGCATTTCTGTTATTTGTGCGAGTGACTTGTCCGTCTCCCGAGCTTTCCCGTTAAATCTTGAATGAACATTGTGAACTACACGTGGCACAAATGATGTCACTTTTTTTTTCACACACTATAAATATCCTCCCTTGGTTGAATTGGCTCATTTGGAGACATGCCTATACTAAGTAGTTTCGAGTACAGGATGGTGGTTTTTTTCATTGACGCGCTGTATGCAGCAGCCCACTATGTGCATCGAGGACGCTTGCGTGAAGGCAGAAGGGAGAGATTAATTAAAAAGAGAATTAAGAGGAAGTCTCACTGGGTGTGAAAGAGCAAAGAGGCCATCTCTGCGCTTACTACAGTTCACAATTGGGGAGTGTGCGGTGGCAGGACAGCTATATTGGTGGGTAGCCGACCACAGGAACACTACTGCATGTTGGCAGAAATGCATAGCAAATAAGCTGACTTTCTAGTGTTGTCCTCTGAAAAGTGCTTCCTATAAGATGTTCGTCCGCAAAACCTGCCATTTAGCACATTGCATTGTCCCTTTTAATGCCTGAGTTTAGGCTTGTTGCGGAGGTTAATGAATATAATGTGTTTAAAATAATCTAGCGTGCCTCATTTGTTGATTTTCGTGTTTGCGAGGCCCTTTTATAGACAAATGTTGGTGTGATGCACCTTCTCTCAATATGTGCAAGAAGTCGTCTTTTTATATTGTCAAATAGGAATAAAGACTTTGTCTCACATTTACCGTGCTGATTGGCTTATTTTATTTTCTACCGAGAGGTGAAACTTTCAAACGTTTAAATAGCTCAACAATTGATGGACCTGAACACTCAAAAATGAAACTTAATGAAAATGTGATTATATCACCTCCCTTCAACTATTTTGTGTTTCAGCATGAGAGGGATTATAACATTAGAGACATTCATCTTGTTGTGATGTGTTAATGAAGAATTGCAGACATCAAGCTGATAGTAAAAAATATATTTATTTAACAATGAGGTAAACAAGCACTGACAATCAAACTGCTGAGGTAAAAGCTTTATCACACTTCAGGCTATCATAAAATGTGGAGCCACCAACAGAAACAAAGTAATGCCCAATAGGAAAAGACACACATATTAAAATACAGACATTTATAAAGGATATGGAGAACACCTTTTTTACTCACCTTCTGCCCTCTCTGTCCAGCTTCCGGGTTTACCGTTCGCAGGAGTTCCCACGGTAACCGCAAAAGTTATTACGGATATCGCACGGATATCGCACTGGCCACTACGTTCATATAATGTTGCAATGCTCAACCACAAGTGTACAAGTCACTCTTGGAGAAATTCAAGCTTGCTTGAATTTTCTCCCGAGTCAACAAGTTACACGATTACCTGCCACGGTGGTCCACGAATGCCGTACTGTTATCGCACGAGGTTCCCACGATGTTAAACTCTGGTTAACTCTTGCATCAAGTCGCCCCATGAGAAAGCCCCATTAGTATACAAACTTAAAGCACACGGTATTGGGGGTTCAGTATTGATGTGGATAGAGAACTGGCTGGCAGACAGGAAGCAAAGAGTAGGAGTAAACGGGTCCTTTTCACAATGGCAGGCAGTGATTAGTGGGGTACCGCAAGGCTCAGTGCTGGGACCCCAGCTATTTACAATATATATTAATTATTTGGACGAGGGAATTGAATGCAACATCTCCAAGTTTGCGGATGACACGAAGTTGGGGGGCAGTGTTAGCTGTGAGGAGGGTGCTAGGAGGCTGCAAGGTGACTTGGATAGGCTGGGTGAGTGGGCAAATGCATGGCAGATGCAGTATAATGTGGATAAATGTGAGGTTATCCACTTTGGTGGCAAAAACAGGAAAGTAGACTATTATCTGAATGGTGGCCGATTAGGAAAGGGGGAAATGCAACGAGACCTGGGTGTCATGGTACACCAGTCATTGAAAGTAGGCATGCAGGTGCAGCAGGCAGTGAAGAAAGCGAATGGTATGTTAGCATTCATAGCAAAAGGATTTGAGTATAGGAGCAGGAGGTTCTACTGCAGTTGTACAGGGTCTTGGTGAGACCACACCTGGAGTATTGCGTACAGTTTTGGTCTCCTAATCTGAGGAAAGACATTCTTGCCATAGAAGAGTACAGAGAAGGTTCACCAGACTGATTCCTGGGATGTCAGGACTTTCATATGAAGAAAGACTGGATAGACTCGGCTTGTACTCGCTAGAATTTAGAAGATTGAGGGGGGATCTTATAGAAACTTACAAAATTCTTAAGGGGTTGGACAGGCTAGATGCAGGAAGATTGTTCCCGATGTTGGGGAAGTCCAGAACAAGGGGTCACAGTTTAAGGATAAGGGGGAAATCTTTTAGGACCGAGATGAGGAAAACATTTTTCACACAGAGAGTGGTGAATCTCTGGAATTCTCTGCCACAGAAGGTAGTTGAGGCCAGTTCATTGGCTATATTTAAGAGGGAGTTAGATGTGGCCCTTGTGGCTAAAGGGATTAGGGGGTATGGAGAGAAGGCAGGTACAGGATACTGAGTTGGATGATCAGCCATGATCATATTGAATGGCGGTGCAGGCTCGAAGGGCCGAATGGCCTACTCCTGCACCTATTTTCTATGTTTCTATGTTTCTAATTATGTCACAGGCCAGATACAAAGGACCACATTTCAGTGAGGTAGAATAAAATAAAATAATTTGCACATTGGAAAGAGCCATTGGTGCTGCCAACATCCTTAAGGGCCTGTCCCACGAGCATGCGACCTGCATGCGGCAAGCGCGACCAAATCGGAAGCGGGGGCCGCGCGGAGGTCGAGTGATCCCCGTACAGGGCCGGTCCCACCAGCATGCGCCTGCATGCGGCGAGCGCAACCAAACCGGAAGCGGGGGCCGCGCGGGGGCCGCGCGGAGGTCGAGTGAGTGACGTGAAGTTCGAGCAAAGTCCGCGGGAAGTTCGCGCGTGATGTATGGCGTCAAGAAGCTGCGTACGGCGTCAAGAGGCTGCACATGCCCGTTGAGGCAGTGCGTACGACATTGAGGTGGCTGCGGGCCGGCAGGCCATTGCCGCACGGAATTTTTGAACACGGTCAGTTTTTCGGAGCTCCATGCGATGTCGGGACCAGCTCCGCACAATTCCATACGGCTCCGGCGATTGAAGTGGGACCGGCCCCGCGAGGCCGTACGGCTCAAGCGACCACGTTAGATCGCGCTTGCCGCATGGAGTCGCATACTCGTGGGACAGGCCCTTAATGCTCTCCTAACTGGGCATTCAAATAAATATTTAATATTTTTTCAAGAAATCTTCTGGCAGTACCCTCCAATGACCCTTTAAAGAATAGCTGGTAGACAAAAATGCTGGAGAAACTCAGCGGGTGAGGCAGCATCTATGGAGCAAAGGAAATAGGCAACGTTTCGAGTCGAGACCCTTCTTCAGACTGAAGAATAGCTGGTCAGATTCCATGCAGGCATATTATCCTAACTTGAACCTAGCCATATTTGAGCTAGCATTTTTTTGGGGGAACAGCCACAACGTGCTACATGTACACATGCAATGCTCTTTATTTCCATTTCAAGTGAGATCACAGATGTGATGGGTGACACATTTCTAGTGTGGAAAACAGTGTTTTCACTGTTTGCCATTGTTGATGTATAGAATCCCATTCTATCCCTATGTTATAAGTGCAGTGCTATTAAATTTTGGGACCCGAATTGAATGATGTATCACATCATCGTGGGAGTACAATTTTTTCAGCTATCATTATACAGATAATATAGTGGTCTGAGGATTCATCTATTCATATTAATATCCAAATAAAGGTAAATGTCCTATGGCATTGGAGTTCTACAAACTGCTGCTGCTTTTACCTATGTTGCGATGGCAACAGGAGTTCAATAATACGTGCTTGGCAATTGGATTATATCTATTCTTTTGTGTCAAAACATGGATACATTTTGCACTAATGCCAAATCAAATCCCTGCAAAAGGCAATGTCTCAATTAATCATAAAGACATTTGAAACAGTATTTATGCCCAGAGATGAATACCAAAATGGGGCTTGCATGATCCCCAATAGGATCTTGCACGACTTCATATACCTTTCGATATTTGCTGAATGACTGGAGAGGGTTGTCAGCCCTTTAATTACACAGTCCCCATGACAGCCTGAAGGCAACAAGAAACACACTGTATTTCTGTATACGAGGGAAAGGCTGCAGTTGAGAAAGAGAGCTCCCACATTGTTCTCAAAGGGACATGCAAGTCTCGGTCAATGAGAAATATATCTACAAATATGGAATTAAGAGCAGGCGTTAACCACTCAGCTCCTTACATTTGCTCTGTCATCTAATAAGATTGTTGCTGATTTGATGGCAGCCTCTGCAACCATTAGTAAGATACATCGAGGAGGCCAGTGGGTTAGTTGACCCTTCCTGCTTCTATGTAAATATTGGGGCTCTGACTCTTTATACAGCTTTTCACTGTGTCTGACACCAGTGTCATGAATTTATTCATGGCCTCCAGTTCCTCTCAGCCTCCCAGCCTTCACTCAACTGCTTCACTGAATATACTGTACATAACCCCAATTTCAAAGCACAAGGAAAGATAGTACCATCGTCTCACGCCCTCCCCTCCCGCTCCCATCTCATCAGCTTCATCTACACATCATGCCGCCATGGGAAAACAGCCAATATAATTAAGGACCATTTTCACCTCGGGTATTTCCCCTTCTCCCCACTCCTTTCTGGCAGAAGATACAAAGCCTTTAATGGATGTGCCACCTTATTCAGAAACAATTTCCTCCCCACTGTTATCAGATACAGAATAGTCCTCCCATAAGCTAGGATGGTGTATTGATCTTCCAACTAAAGTCATCGCAAATCTTCAAATTTTCTTAAACTACTCTTCCTTTGTAGCTGGAATGCTTTATTGGTGTAACGCTATATTCTGAACGCTGGTATTTTTCGGTTTGCAGTACCTGTTGTACTTATGTATGTGTAGGAAGGAACTGCAAATGCTGATTTACACCAAAGATAGACACAAAATGCTGGAGTAACTCAGCGGGACAGGCAGCATCTCTGGAGAAAAGGAATAGGTGACGTTTCAAGTTGAGACCTTTCTTCAGACTCGTGTATGGCTTGGTTGTAAGGATGTATAGGATGATTTGCCTGGATAACTCGCAACCAAATCTTTTCAATGTATCTCATTTCACATGACAGTAATAAGCTAATACCGTAACCAATAGCCAACATACAATGGATTCCACTCGGTCTTGGGAACTCTGTCTCAGGATGAGAACAGTCTGTGTAGTAGCTGCTGCAACATGCCTGTTGAAAGCATAACAGAGTTTTAGTCAGAAGTGAATGGAAAACTGAGATCAAGGGTAACAGTACTGGTGTTTAGGAGGTAGATCGGAGATGTGGCGGCTTCATGTAATATTTTGGCTTCTGTTTAACCTACTGTTTAATAGAACTGAGAGTCTAGGTTCAGCAACTTTGGTAGAGCAATAAATACAAGATTAAGGCTCTGTCTTGTCTCAAATTGGTGCATCAATCAATGTAATCTCATAACTGCCTTGCTTCTTTACTGTTTATATGAGGAATAGCATCTTAGGTGCCCTGAGCTTGTTTTCTGTACAAGTTGCTCTGGGCCTTTAATATGCAACGAGTTTCATATATTTTCTATAACATACCTCCTTGAGGGCTCATTGAAGGATATTACTATGCCATCATAAACTATTCTCCTTAGCTGAATATTGGCACAAACCAGATTTGTCAAGCTTTGCAATATATCACTTTGCTCGCCCCAATAGTAGGTCCTGTCTTGTACCTCATATTTTTAGGAGTCTAGAGTAACTCTGCTTCTATGCTTGACTTGCATCCTCCTTGGATGTATTTACAGGAATACAATTAATCAGTTTTACAGCTCATCTGCTAAGATGTATTTTTCCCTCAGATGAGTCTTTGTGCAGTGTGCGCATGTTTGCTCTAACCTGCCTAAACCCTGCAGCTTGTGTTCACATTAGAGTTGGAAGGAGGATGGGCAGCAGTAGAGGTTGATAGCATGGGATGGGAAGCTGGCAGGAGAAGCACGGATAAAAGTATGATTGAGAGAGAACAAGAGAGCAAGCAGCTGACAACACAATGTTGTGTTGTTTGTTAACACATGCTGTATACACATTGTATACAGCATGATGGCAGATATCAGGTCAGGAATCTGATTACTTAGTTACAGATCTTTTATTCACATGGTGCTGTGCCACACCTCTTCAATTCCTGCAATGTATATTTTGAACGAAACACAAACTGCTGGAAGAACTCAGCAGGTCACGCAGCATCTGTGGAGGGAATAACTAGATGACGTTTCAGGCCGGGACCCTTCTTCAGACTGATTACAATATGGGGCAGAAAGCTGGAAAAGAGAGGTGGGAATGGGACAAAGCCTGGCAAATGATAAGTGGATGCAGGTGAGTGAAGTTTAGCAGATTGGGTGGAGTATGTGACAAAGGCTAGAGGTTAAAAGGAGACAAAAGGCTGTTGGATAAAGAGAGAAGAGGAAGAGTGGTAAAGCCAGAGGGAGGGAGGGAGGGAGGGATGGATGGAGTTGAGTGGAAGGGGGCAGGGGAAAGAGGGGACAATAATAGGGAAATAGGGACTTTTGACTTGGAGAATTCAGTGTTCATTCCATGGGGTTGTAAGCTGCCCAAGTGAAATATGAGGTGCTGTTCGTCCTGTTTTGGGTGTGGCTTCTCGCTCTGGCAATGGGGGAGGCCAAGAAAAAGATATGACGGTAAAGAAATGGGAAGGAGAATTAAAAAAATGGTTAGCAACCAGGAGATCCAATAGGCCTTGGCAGACTGAGAACATCTTGTAAAGTAAATGCTATTATTGTGCGGCAACCAAATTATTCATAGCAAGATCCCACTGAAAGGAAAGTGGATAATTAATCAGGTTATCTATTTTACTGCAATTGATTGTGGGATGACCATTGGTCTGGGTGTGAGATAAAATCTCATGCTGTTCTTCAACTAATGGTCAACGAAGAGATTCACCCAGATATTGGTCATATCTGAAGATAGTATAAAGGGGACAGTTCGTCCCCGTGAATGATGCACGATGCAACAGGCACAAACCTGATGCAACGTTTCTGGTTTTCCATGACTATATATCATCCCTTATTAATTACAGGAATCCATCTGTCAATATATTGATGAAGATGAAATTTGGCTCTCACTACCAAAAACGTCATGTAACGTACTGTTGTTTTGGTCTTAATCCCCAAAATAAGATACCATTAATATATTCCAGTAATATCCTTCAAATGTATTCATATTTATGTATTCAATATATAAATCTTTTTTTTAAATGTAATATTTAGTAAGATCTCTCCAACCATAGATGAAAAACAAACAGCTTCAAGTTACTTGAACTATTCTGCATAAGGGCTTCATTATATTAGAAATAATAAAACTTAACTCGATGATAGACACAAATTGCTGGAGTAACTCAGCGGGACAGGCAGCATCTCTGGAGAGAAGGAGTGGGTGACGTTTCGGGTCGAGACACTTCTTCAGGCTGAAGATCAGATCAGTCTGAAGAAGGGTCTTGACCCGAAACTTCACCCACTCCTTCTCTCCAGAGATGCTGCCTGGTCCGCTGAGTTACTCCAGCATTTTGTGTATATCTTCGATTTATACCAGCATCTGCAGTTCCTTCCTACAATCTTAACTTGATTGTTCTGGTCTGATTGTCACCTCAGTTCCTGTTCAATGTTGCATATCTATGATAGGGTCAGAGAGTCATAGAATCATTCAGCATGGACACAGTCTCTTCAGTTTGCAAAGTTTGCACTGACCATCAATCACCCAATCACATTAATCACAAATATATATTTATGGATAGTCAACACAAAATGCTGGGGTAACTCAGCAGGACAGGCAGCATCTCTGGAGAGAAAGAATGGGTGACGTTTTGGGTCGAGACCCTTCAGATGCTGAGTTACTACAGACTGCAGGAGATTATGTGGTCGTCACATGGTCGCCACATGTTCGCCGGTGGTTGTCAATTAGTCGCCTTCATGGTCGTGAGAAGTTCCCGTATTCTGGGAACTAGTCGCGGCCTCATTATGGTTGCCGCGAATTTTTCAACATGTTGAAAAATTTGAGGCGACCATAATGAGGCCTCGACTAATTGCCCAAATTCTCGTGCCGTAGGTGCAGTGGTAGTGGATTGCCAGGAGGTCAAATGTTGTTGTAAGTTCTTGTAGGTTGTAGCCGGTGCTGACCGGTGAATTTCATTGGCTCATTGTGAAAGAAAAGCGTAAGCAGTAGTTTTTAGAATCAAGGATAACCGGCCGGTAATGTTAATGTCTGCCAAGCTTCACAGCCGTGTATCTCTGGCTTCTTAAAAGTTGTCTCCACTCCTTCTCCCCCCCTTCACCCCCCTTCTCCCCCCTTCTCCCTCCTCTCCCCCCCCCCCGTCTTTTAAAGGACTTATGTGACCTTTCCCGTACACTGTGCTTTCACCGTCTTAATTACAGCGCCAACCTTCCTATTCATCATGGTGTGTGTCTGTATCATATTGGCTTTACACCATGTGAATTTCATTCCGACAGCGCCTCCCCCGCTTGCCCTGTCCCCTGCCTGCACAACGGGCGGGCGGGCGGGCGGGCGGGCGTGCGTGCGTGCGCGTGCGTGCGCGCGCGTGTGTGTGTGTGTGTGTGTGTGTGTGTGTGTGTGTGTGTGTGTGTGTGTGTGTGCGTGCGCGCTCCACTCTGACAGTCGCCGGTTTTTCAGGCGACTGCCAGCGATTTGACAGTCGCCGGCAGTCGCCTGAAAAATCACCTAAGTGGGACAGGCTCATTAGTTAATTTAAATGGTGCAAAGAGGACGATCCAGCTGTGAACTGCTGTTACCTTGAGTGATCATGAAGCCAAGATACAATTGGCAAAGAGCCTGCTTGACTGATCAGCCCTGCAGTTGGTACAAGGGCCTCCAGGCATGTTCTCTTCAGTGTGAAAGGTCATTCCACTAATGTGCTGTAGGTGTGAGAACATTCATACAATCAGCGAGGTGGCAAAGGCAGGTGTGCTTTCCACCAGAAGTCACTGCTACTCCTACTCAGTATTCAGCAATAGGGAATGTGAGACTTTATCGCCAATCTAGTGCCTGCAGAAAATGCACCTCATGAACCTCATACTGGTGGGCTGTAGCCTGGTATTAATTACCACCACACTTTTTGAGTCAGAGTATTATTAATTTTTTTTTAGTTTAGAGATACAATGCGAAAGCAGGCCCTTCGGCCCACTGGGTCCGCGCCGACCTGCGATCCCCGCACATCAACGTTTTCCTACACCCACTAGGGACAATTTTTACATTTACCAAGGCAATTAACCTACAAAACTGTACATCTTTGGAGTGTGGGAGGAAACCGAAGATCTCGGAGAAACCCATGCAGATCACGGGCAGAACGTACAAACTCCATACAAACAGCACCTGTAGTCGAGATTGAACCCGGGTCTCCAGCGCTGCATTCGCTGTAAGGCAGCAACTCTACCACTGCGCCACCGTGACCAACCGTTACCATGCTTTATGTGTATTAAATACACATAAAGCACGGTAATAAAATGAAAGCTTCTGATTATTGTAGAAATGTGTGACTATAACGTCACTTGGAATCTCAATTAAAAGGCAGAAAGTAAGTATTTGTGTGGCGCTTTGTAAAATATTTTTCTTCCTCCAATCTATTGTTTATAGCCTTTTATTTATAGCTGAAGGGTTATGATCAGAATATGAGAGAGGATTTATATGATGGATGTTACAGCATTGTTGTCAATGTCACAGGATAATTTGACACAGCGGAAGTTCTTTCCAACAGTTCTGCAGGCCAAGAACATGCTGTAGCTAATTCCTTTCTCCATTTTGTGTTGTACAGTAAGCTACATGAAGTGCAGTGCCCTGTGGTAATCCACCATCAGCGTAGTGTTGAGGGTAGTTTGGAACGAATTCCAGCCTTAATTTCCTGCTTTATGCAGCACAGAAAGAAATGAGGCATAAAAGGGATCTGAGATGGCAGGTCCGTAAGATGCGTTGCATCTGTGGAGAAGTCATCAGTCATACAAGCAAGATTCAGTGCACCTACAGTGGCAGTGACCACGAGGAATGGACTGAACAGGTTTCAGAACAGCAGGAAGCCAGGTTGTGAGCCATACCATCTGTTGCAAGGACATCTGCAGCCAATCTGCACCATAGAGTTGTAACTGTCAGTAGCAGACAGCGTTCATTATGCTCTTACGTTTTTTGTCTTCCCAATCTAACCATTTTCAACCCTGCACCATCAGCTGATCTTTTGCCCCTTGTTCATGAAACAACTGCTCAACCAGCCACTGTATCTCCTTTCTCTTAAGCTAGTCATATTTGCTTGATGTCTCAGAACTATTCTTCAGAAAACATAATAATTTTGCATTTGTCTGTAGAAGGGTCTCAACCGGAAACGTCGCCTATTTCCTTCGCTCCATAGATGCTGCCTCACCCGCTGAGTTTCTCCAGCATTTTTGTCCACCTATAATAAATTTGCATGTGTTTAGTATCTTTCAGAGCCTTGGTACAATACAAGCACTCGTTAAAACTAATGAAGTAGTTTTGTCGGGCAGCTACACTTCAACTGGTGGATCCAGGCACAACCAAGTCCACAAACAGTATTGTGCATAGGAACCATTTTTTGTACTTCTGACAGGACAAAGGAGGAAGACCCATTTCATTACCCTCTACATCAAGAGAGACATAATTAATTACCCTTTACTTGAACAGAGACCCAATCCATTTCCGTCGACACTATCTCTGACACCTCTCTCCTGTTTCTTGATCGCCCTTCTTCAGAGAACAGACTATCAAACGATGTCCATGACAAACCTCAGTTTCACACAGCTATCTACACCCCCTCCCATCCTGCCTCTTGCAAAGACACTATCACTACTCTCAATTTCTCAATCTCCACCGCATCCGCTCCCAAGATGAGGCAATCCATTCTCGGACATCCGAGTTGCACTCATTCTTTAGTCAACATGGTTTCCCCTCTGCTGTCACAGATGGATCCCTCACCTGCACCCCTTATACTGGTGCTTGAATTGTGCATGAAGATCACTGCAGCTATGGTTCACTGAGAATGCCGATAAGTTGGCAGAAAACATTGCTTGGTGCAGTTACGAGAGATTTACCAACATAATTTGTTAACACTGCTTAATAATCTTTAATATGAATTAATACTGTTTATGCAGTTGATAGCATGTGGAGTTGAGTGACTGATAAAATAGTTGAAAAATGCAAAACATGCCTCTAGCCTCTCTTATCATCTTCCATTAGTTTAAAAATAGTTATTGGAAAGGATAGAACTGGTCCACAAGTTAAAATTCTTAAACAGTGCAAGGCATTTTTGAAGATATAGTAAAAGTTGATCGGGGTAGGTTGTTTGTGGGCAAAGAGACATTTGGCAATCGGAATGCTTTTAGGTCAGATAGTGAGAGTTCAAGGTCTACATGTTGCTGCTGACAGGAGTAGTAAATCCTGGATGACAAGAGATATTGAAGCCCTGGTCAGAAAAAAAAAGAAGCATTGGACAAGTACAGCCGGCTGGGATAAAGTGAGTCCCTGGAAGTGTTTATGGGAATCAGGTGTAGGCTTAGAGTCTAGTGTCAGAGAGCTGACAAAGATCAAGACAGCCTTGTCCCCTCAAATGGTTTCAAAAACTAATGAATGCGGTAAGGTGACACAGCGGTGGAGTTGCTGCCTCAGTGCCATAGACCCAGGTTTGGTTTAGTTTGTCCATTCTCCCCGTGACCTTCATGGGTTTTCTCCCACACGCCAAAGATGTACAGGATTGCAGGCTAATTGGTTTCAATAAAATTCTAAATTGTCCCTAGTGTGTGTAGGATAGTGTTAGTGTGCAGAGATCGTTGGTCGGTGCAGACTCAGTGGGCCGAAGGGCCTGTTTCCGTGCAGTATCTCTAACTAAACTAAAAATAAACCCCATCCATGCACGTCCCATTTATCTGTGCCTGGTTCATATCTCTCTAAATCTTTCCTATCCATGTACCATCCCAAGTATCTTTCAAATGTTGTTATTGAACCTATCTGAACTACATCATCTGGCAGCATGGTCCATATACCCACCAGCCTCTTAGTAAAAAAAGTTGCCCCTCGGGTTCCTATTAAATCTTTCACCTTAAACCTATGCCCTCTACTTTCAGATTCCTGTATCCTCAGATTCAGATTCAGATTCAATTTTAATTGTCATTGTCAGTGTACAGTACAGAGACAACGAAATGCATTTAGCATCTCCCTGGAAGAGCGACATAGCGACAATCCTGGGAAACATAATATGTGGTTTACCCTATCTATTCCCTTCATAAATTTATACATCTATGTAAGAGCACCTCTCAGCTTCCTGCTTTCCAAGGTATCAAGTCTGAGCCTGCCCAACCTCTCTCTTTAGCACAGGGCTTCAAGGCACTCTTTTCAGCTTAATGACATATTTCCTGCATTAGTGTGACCAAACTAAACGCAACAATGCAGCCTCACCAATATTTTGTATGTCTATCATCTTACATCCCAACTTCTAGAGCACAAAGTGCTGTAGTAAAGGGCCTGCTGGCACCCGTCATAGGTTGTTGCAGGTCGCCGACAATGTTCAACATGTTGAAAATCCAGCGGCGACCAGAACAAGCTACGACTCTTTGGGCGATGACTCACGACCATACAGGCTTCACCCCGCGACATGTCGCCAGGGTGCCGCCTGTATGGTCATGAGTAGTCTCCTCAGTCGCCCAAAGAGTCGTAGCGTCTTTCTGGTCACCGCTGAATTTTCAACATGTTGAAAATTTCGGCGACCTGCAACAACCTATGACGGGTGCCGGCAGTCGCCGAAAAATTTGTGTATGTGGGACAGGCCCATAAGTCAGCAGGACTGGCAGCATCTCTGGCAAACATGGATAGGTGATGTTTTGGGTAGAGGTCCTTCTTCAGACCCTCAACCAAAAACATCACCTATCCGTGTTCAGCAGAGATGCTGCCTGACCTGCTCAATTACTCCAACACTTTGTGTCCTTTTGTGTTTAACCAGTTCTATGTTTCTACATCACATCTGCTATACTTCAATTCCCTGAATGGTGAAGGCCAGCGTACCGATAACTTTCTTCACCACCATATTGACATGCAATGCACAATGTTCTTGTACTAATAGATCTCTCTGTTCCAAAACACTCCACAGGGCCCTACCATTCACTGTGAAGGTCTTGCCTTGGTTTGACTTCTCAAAGTGCAACATCTTTCACTTATCTGACATACTTCATTTGCCATTTCTCAACCCACTTGCCCAGCTGATTGAGATCGTGCTATAATTTACTGTCTACGATACAATCTATTTTGGCGACATCTGCAAACTTACTAACCATGATTTGCACATTCTCATCAAATCGTTGATGGGCTGGTGACAAATTACAATAGGCCCAGCACCAAACCGTGAGGTACATCAGTAGTCACAGGCCTCCAGTTTGAAGAAAAGCTTTCCACCATCGCCATCTGTTTCCCACCATTAAGCCAATTCTGTATCCACTTCATGAGCTTGCCCTGGATTCCATGTGATTTTATTTAGAGATACAGTATGGAAACACGCCCTTCAGCCCACCGGGTCCAAGCCGACCAGCAATCCCCGCATACCAGCTTTATTTGGCACACCAGGGACAATTCACAATTTTTACCAAAGCCAATTAACCTACAAACCTGTACATCTTTGGAGTGTGGAAGGAAACCAGAGCACCTGGGCAAAAACCCACACAGTCACAGGGAGAATGTACAAACTCCGTAGAGACAGCACCCATGGCCAGGATCAAACCTGGGTCTCTGGCGCTGTAAGGCAGCAACTCTACTGCCCGACCTCTTTTCCAGCTTCCTCTCCCCCACTACAATCAGTCTGAAGAAGGGTTCCAACCCAAAACGTTGTCCATCCACGTCCTTCAGAGATGCTACCCTACCATCTGAGTTACTCCAGCTCTTTGTGTTCTTTCAAGTTGATGTTCTGTTTGGGGTTGGTTACTTGCACTGGGTTCTGGCATGTTGTGAGAGCAGAGCCGCAGTCCTGACCTATATGTTAACAATTTCACTTTCTGACGCACTTTATGAAGCTGCAGTTTGTCATGACTGCCATTAACCGATCACACATCATGCTGCTGTATTCTGATGCTGAATATTGGAATTACCTCGATTTAATAATTGCCTGCACCGATAAAGATATACTGGGGGTTGTTTGATGGACAATTCCAGTTAATATTATGGTAGCTAAAATCCTATACTATTCTTACCCTATTTTTACACTGCTCTGCTATTTTTACTCCTCCTGTAGTACACCCTGAGCCAAGTGACAACCCCATTTTTTTGTTTCTATGCTCTACACATATGGCTTATATTGAAGAACATTGGATATCCTTCCTCCATATTTCAGCAATTAACACTTTGATTGATATTGCAATGCTGTCTCCTCTTTTATATTCCTCGTGGAATCTCCTTCATACCTGGAGATTCTTGAGTTGTCGGTCTCGCCCATCATTTAACAATTTTTCTGTGATCGCAACAACATAATATTACTTTATGTTAATAATTGCCTATAGTTTTTCTTCCTTTTCAGGCTCCCTGCATTGAAATGGATGTAGCTCAGGCTAGCATTCCTCCCAAGTACCTGCAGAATTAGTTTTCCATCTCCATTCCTCACCCCCTATAGTACTTATACACTTTGTTGCATTCCTTTGCCATTATATGCTCACATATCTGTTGCTCTGCTACAAGTAAGAATTTCATTGTTCCATTTCGGGACATATGACAATAAAACACTCTTGACCCTTGAGCCTTGAACTGGTGTCAACCCTCCCCAAATTGGCAAACACACCTGCAAGGGTGTTGGCACTGTTCTGGATCAGGAGCACGTTGCCTGAGTCAAGGGTGTCCCACCTTCTGGGTTTGGCAAAGATTGCCATCAAACATTGATCAGATTTCCTGCCAACATGCTATTGTCATCAACGCCTGCACTCTGCAGTTGGTAAATGTCATTTTTAGCAATGTGACACCTTCAATATCATTCATAGGTTTTGATATCCGTGTGAGTGATTTCATCACTAGTCTAAAGTTCGTCTGCTCTGCTAGTCTCCTGTCCAACAGGATGGCTTCCCTGAGGTCAAAACAGAGCCTTTAATTCCATATGTACCCAGTTTATCATTCCTTAGATCTTAAGAAAGACATTGTGAAAGCTGTGGCAATTGTGTAATCTTGATTTGCCATTATAATGCTGACCAATTGAAACAGTGAAAGGGAAATCACTGCTGGGAAATTCAAGGCGTATCTCTTGACCTGCACTGAACCAATATCATAATGTTATGGTGGAGTTAATGCAGCATGAATCTTATCACGTGCCTTCTGGAAATAACATCCAGGGATACCCTCTCACAGAGCAGCTTGGTGATCTCCAAACACAATTCAGGCAGATGGTCCGACATGATTGGCAAATTAGCAAGCAAAATATAAAATTTAATACAGAAATTAAATCATGGTTTATCCAATTATAAATTAGGGTTGATATTTTAAGAAGGTTTTCAGAAAGGAAACTACAGCCATTCATTTTTTTAAACTAATAAAAATAAGCTTAACATTTACTGAATCCTCAAATTTAGCTTGAAATTTAGTACATGGCTCACCGACGAGAGCTCATAGAGAGAAATCCACACGCCGGATCTGCGGTTTCCAGCAGTGACTAATCTGCTGCTGCTGGCTGCTAGTTAATCATCATCCAGCTCCTGCCGTTGCAGGCTTATTGTTGTTCTGCATCTGCAGTTATACTTGTGCTTCTCACTGTGGTATTCGCTGGCTGCCCCTGGACTGGTGCACATCATCAGCTCATTGTTCAGTGGCTATGATGTTCCTGCCCTGGGATTTGGCTTGACGTATACTGTTTGTTGAATGTAAGGAACCACAGCGTTCATAAGATCACAAGTGATAAGAATAGAATTAGGCCATTCAGCTCATCAAGTTTACTCTGCCATTCAGTCATGGCTGATCTATCTCCACCCCCAAACGCCATTATCCTGCCTTCTCCCCATAACCTCTGACACCCATACTAATCAATAATCCATTTATCTCTGCCTTAAACATATCCACTGACTTGGCCTCCCCAGCCTTCTGTGCCAAAGAATTCTACAGAGTCATCAACCTCTGACTAAAGAAATTTCTCCTCATGTCCTTCCGAAAAGAAAATCCTTTAATTCTGAGACTATAACCTCTAGTCCTATACTCTCCCACCAGTGGAAACTTCCTCTCCACATCCATTATTAGTGTTATAACCATTTTATGGATATGTTTAATCTTAACTTCAGACCTGCATTTATGGCAGAGGTAACTGGGAATATTAATGTGGGGAAAGGAACTGCAGATGTTGGTAAAGATAAACACAAAGTGCTGGAGTAACTCAGCAGGTCAGGCAGCATTTCTGGAGAGAAAGAATGGATGACCAACCAGAGATGCTGCCTGATCCGCTGAGTTACTCCAGCACTTTGTGTCTATCTTTGGGAACATTAATGGCCCAAGTTCGGACCAAGGGCATTGTCCACTGTGTGAATTTAAACCCAATTTCTGGTCTTATTTATCTTTGACATACTTGAGACAAAGGTAGAACCGATAAATATTCTGTCTTAAATTTGGAAAAGCTAGGAAGTCTGTAAATCCTTTTGATTAATATTCTTACCAATCCCTGGGAAATGTGCACTGAATACTAAACCTTGCACTGTGATTGCAGGTCATTTGGATGATTGGAAAGTTATCACCTTTTAATGAATGTGGGAGATTTTCTCCAGATGCTTGTGTGACCAGCTGTTCTTAGTAATGTTCTGTATACACCATTCTGCCCTTTGGTTTAACAGAGCGGAGGCTGGTACAATGCCCCAGTGCTAAATCTGTATTGCTTTGTTCTGATTCTGTATTATTACAGTAATCCATGATCTGACAAATGTCAGAGTCTCTTGCCCAGAGTAGGGGAATCGAGAACCAGAGGACATAGGTTTAAGATGAGGGGAGAAAGATTTAATAGAAATCTGAGGGGTAACTCAGATGAGGCCTGCAGGTTAGTGTGGAAATAAAAGGGTGGTAGATGTATGGAACGAGCTGCCAGAGGAGGTAGTTGAGGCAGGTACTATCGCAACGTTTAAGAAACATTTTGACGTGTATGGAAAGGACACATTTGGAGGGATTATAGGCCATCGCTGGCAAGTGGGACTAGTGTAGCTGGGACATGTTGGCCGGTGTGGGTAAGTTGGGCTGAAGGGCCTGTTTCCACACTGTAAGACTCTATGACATGGCATAGCAGTTGAATACCTGTCACTTTTGCATTCTCATCCTAAAATTCCACCCGGTCACCTGAAGCATGCCAGGACCTAGGTCAGGTTGGTTTGGGCTCTGAGTGAGTTTCCACCATAACCTTTGAACTGAAAGTTAAAAAAAATTTGAACAGACAGTTTTGACACTGGGATCCAGCAACATTCATAACATTTATATAAAAGGGATTATATTTACAATAGAAATGCTGCAGCCATCTGCTCACACGAAGCATCACCCCCATAGGTTTACATGATAGACACAGAGGGGGCTGTGGATGGAAGAAGCACATGGCCTCACATCAAAAGGAGACAAACATACTCAAAAATAAAATCTGAGACATAGTGAAATACAA
Source organism: Amblyraja radiata (assembly GCF_010909765.2). Classification (NCBI taxonomy): domain Eukaryota; kingdom Metazoa; phylum Chordata; class Chondrichthyes; order Rajiformes; family Rajidae; genus Amblyraja; species Amblyraja radiata. The sequence goes on from NC_045960.1 coordinate 86,240,103, forward strand.
ATTCATCCATGATCAGGCATGCTAAACACTGAATACTTTAGCATATGTTGCTCTCTGGTGCATGTACCACACACGGAGTGCTTCCACCCTGTGCTGGTATCCTGGTGTTCAGGCATCTGTATAAAGTTTCGCACTTCTAGGATGGAGAAAATTCATGCCTTTCATGTAGATCTGTTCAAAGGATTTTCAAACGTTCAAAAGCAAAGGCAAAACAATGGTCATGTCACAAAATACCAACATCCCACATGAAATGGAACACCAAACTAACATGAATCAGTTCTCTCCTTGCTCACCTTTTGCATGCCCACTTCACTTAAAGCCCTGTCCCACGGTACGTTCATTCCAAGAGCTCTCCCGAGTTTAAAAATATCAAACTCGTGGTAAGCATGGAGAATGAACGTAGCGGGTACATGGGAGCTCGGGGACGTCTCTTAGCGGCTCGTACCGCTAACGGCAGGTACTCGGGAAGACTCACTAACGGCAGGTAAGCATGGGAAGACTCGTGAAAAATGTTCAACATTTTGAAAAATGTCCATGAGAGCCCCGAGTACCGACGAGTAGCCATTACCGTAAATCTCCGAGTTCGAATCAGGGCAAACTCGGGAGAGCTCTTGGAATGAACTCGTACCGTGGGACAGGGCTTTAAGTCTTAGCAGAGTAATTGTTATGGGAAACTGCAAAGCAGCTGTAACATGACCCATGCAGCAACGTTTGCTCTTTCTCGCTCTCCGAGGCAACTGCACAGACCACAGCCAACATCCCAGCAGGCTGCTCTTCTTGAGGTTGAAGTCTGGTGAGCTGTACCAAGAGGCCAGTTGGTCAGCGTGGAAATTTTAAAAAGGGCTGCAAAAACTGCCCTGATGTCTGCTGGTGGCATGGGTGTCCATAAACTAAATCCATCAAATAATGTTTCTGGTGAGATGAAATTACAATTATCACCATGTATCTTTGAAAAGACTCAAGAATATTGGGTAATAAAGTGGACGAAAGATTTGTAGTCAGTGTTCAAATTTACCCTGACCAACAGGATGAACATATTTACTCTACAGAAATCTTTTTGATGTAAAACAGTTCTCCTCCCATCGGATAATGGCACATGCAATGAAAATAAACGGTACTATTTCACAGTCTCACCTGCGAACAAAGAATATATGGGTAGAGTTATTTTGATGGCGTTGAGGCACAGCTAGCCAATGGTATATTATCAAGTCATATGTATCACATAATACTAATACTGGCTACAGACAAAATTGCCGAATTCTCATGAAATATTACTTTAACCTCTTCTGGTTTGGTTTATTTTTGTTTAAATAGCAGGCTAACTAGAGCAGTAACATAATGCAACAAATATTTTTCCCATTTGTTTCTTATATTTTCCCCTGTTTCTTCCATAAGACTATATGATGCTGTCGTATGGGCCTGTGAATTTTAACAGTCCTTGGATATCTCCCCTATTATTTATATGTGACTCTCCATTGCAGGTGTGAACAGGGTGTTCGCTAGGGGGGTTCACCATATGTACATTAAGATATTTTCGGAGTGGGTTGAGATGATATAGATCAGGAGTGGAATCCACATCTGATTTTCTACTCCCTAATTCGGGGCATAATAGCCATGTCTTATGCATCAGCACGACACGAGATAAACATCACTCGGACTGATCATAAACTAAGTGGTCCTTCTTCCTTTGTCAATATTTGACATTGCTGGTAGTGACATTACAAACCAAGGGTTCAAAGAGATGGTTTGCAATGCCAATGTTTAATCATGAAAAATCATCTGTGATTCAGAAATGTCTTGCAGGATTGCAGCTTTTCACTCTTCAAGTGACTCCTGTTAAAACAATGTTTTGTCATTCAAAAATGCATGGAAATCATAATTATGAGCTCAATTTTCTCACTAATTATGAAGAGGTTAGATTCTAGGGAAGTGTGAATACCGTAGGGTACATTTTCTACTCCAGGGTTCCTGAAGTAGAAGCCTGTCTGGCAGGTACATTAATTATGGACAATAAATCACAGGCTACAGATGCACGAGTTCCCAATGGGGGGGCTGGTCCACACTGGAGCACCGAAGTGGAAAATCTGTCCTTATCATTTGAACTGTGTATATCTTATCCTGTGAACAATGTGTAATTTTCTTCAGCAAGTATGTAAGAATCGCAGGTCCTAGTAATTCACATATCTCTTTCATTTTAGGCCTATGTGTTTTGTTAAGCAGCTGGAGATTCCACAATATGGCTACAGGCACAATGTGTCCACCACCACACCTCGATCTAACCTGGCAAAAGAGCTGGAGAAATATTCTAAGACTACATTTGAATATAACAACTATGACAACCAATTTTTTGGAAAGCGCGCTATTGCTCCCAAAGTTCAGACCAGGGATGCATCACCCAAAGGGTATGACGGTAAGAAAAATAAATTATAGTGGAACAGTGATAAATTATGTTTTGCCGAGAAATTCTGTTTGCAGATGCCAGGTTGAAACAGGCTTGAGGTGACAGTTGATATTTTTATTTTGCTTTGTGAACACTCCCAACTGTTCTGTCTGTCATTACACCTGGCCAAGATTATGTGTGAATATAGTGATACTTTAAACACACAAAGGCAATGGTAATTGGTGACACATAAACATAATGCAGCTGAAGTTGACCTATTTTCTGGATAGTGTGCAGGTGATAGCTGTCTATTTTGGAATGTCAATATCCTGGACACTTTCCTTGCAGCTAGGGTTTGGCCCTGGATATATCAATATGAGGCTTTAGCTCTGATGGAAATTGGTTTGCACTGAACGGGCAAACCCTCTCCTGAGCCTGGAGCAGCCATGTCCATGTGAAATCCAGCTGCCATCCTCTATGAAATCACTGGAGATCTTCTCCAAAAGGTACTGTTTTAGCAAAATATTGAATATAGAGCCACAAAGATTGCTCCTTGTTAAAATGTGGAGTATTTCTGGCCATTTATCGCTTCCACTCCTACTCTCATCTCTGAAACCATTGAGTCCCCATTGGGGGCTCAGCAGTCATGACCTGCAGCTCACTCACAATAAGAACATGTTTTGAGAGCATTTTGCTGTTGGCCTGCTTGGGTTCACACACAGCTCACTGCACATGCAGTATGCATTAAATTGAGTTTGATGTAGCTTCATAAGCCTCTGCAAGTCGGGATTTTGAAGGAAAGCAATTATGGTGTCGAAAATCCAAAATTATTTAAATTTGAAATAATGCTTATGGACAAGTTATATTGGGGAACACTACTTATTTGTGCCTGTATTATTATGTATGATATTGTTTTACGTAAATTAGGAAAGTAACAACAAAACATGACAGTTGCTGGTTTTCTGATAAGAAAATATCTTTCATTTCCTGAGGACAACAGTTTCTCAGGGATACTTGATGAATTTGACAGAAAAAATGAATAGTGAACTGGATTTGTTGACGGCTTTAGTTTAACCCTGGAGGAACAGCACCTATTCACAGTAAAATAAATCTGCCACAATTACCAGTTTATCAGCGAGACTTGAGTCAAACACGGTACAGAATCTTTACTGCTCTGTAGTCAAGATTAAATTACCAGAGCAATCAGATTGGTGCTTATTATAGCCGCTGGCTACATGTGTTAATCCAGACAGATTCATTGTGTCAAGAGATTTGTATTAGAGTTGTTGTGTCTTGAATAAAGACCTACTGTAATGAAAACAGAAAAACTGTGGAAAAGAGAGCAAAGGACCGAAGCAATTAAATTAGGTAGACAGGATGGTGGGGAGGGCCTCCACGTCAATAATCTAAAGGTAGATGGTGTTGATCTAGAAGGTAACTGCCTGTTTATGGCCTTTTCTAAGTCCATACTTTTGTTGGATTAGATCCCACTTGTTGCATTGGTTGCAGTCCAAAGCAGATCCATCAGGCTAATTCCTGGGATGAGAAGGTTGTCCTATCAAGAGAGGCAAGAGAGTTTTGATTGGTCTTTCTCGGAGCTTAAAAACATGAGGGATAACCTTGTTCAAACATAGAAGACCCCGAGGGAACTTGACATGGTGGATGTGGAAGAGCCACAAGCAAGAGATACAGCCTCAAAATAAAAGGTCAGTTATTTAAAACTGAGTTACATAGAAAATTATTCTCTCTGGAAATCACTGCCCACAAGGGTGGTGGAGGACAATCATTAGATATATTTTAGGTGGAGATGAATAAATAGTCAAGAGTGTTTTATTGTTATACAAGACCAAATGGGACCCGTTGGGTCCCTGTCACATGGGAGAACTGGTCCCCGAACGTAATATTCCACCACTCACCCATAGCCCCCAACTGCGCAGATGCGGTTGACGGGTTCCCGTTGTGATGCCAGAGATCCCCATTGTGTCGCAAGTCACGGCAACCCTCCCCAAGTGCGTCTCACCATCTCTCTTCCTATCCCTATCCTCCTCCATTCCCCCTCATCCCCCAGCACTGCCTCCCCCTCCTGTTCACCCTCCCTCTTCTTTCCCCTCTCCTCCTCCCCTCCCCACTGCCTTCCTCACCTCCCCCCCTCTTCATTCCCCTACCCTCAGTCACTCCCTCCCTCCCTCCATAACCCCTCTCCCCTCCCTAACACCCTTGACGTCATTGTGAGGTGGAAGCTGCTGTGTTTTTTTTAATTGAGTTTTTTTAAATGTAAATGAGATTCCAATTGTGACGTAATTGTGGGTTGGAACATTGCTGATGGGCAGTTTATGTAAATGAGATCCCATTGTGACGTCATACGCTGCTAACGGCCAATGCAGATGGAAGAGATTTTTGTCAGTGTTTTTTGTAAAGTTTAAAATGTGAATAACTTGTAAAATATACTATTAATCTGAACTAAACTTGATACATCACACAACAGGCAATGGTGAATTAGGTAGGCCAAAAATTGTAGCACTATCGTGTACCGTTTTCCAATAATTTCAGGAACAGAATCACAGACATAAAAGCAAACAAAATGACAGTTTTAGTAATTTTTACTAGAACAAGTGGGACACGTTGGATCCCTGTCACATGGGCTGGTCCCCGAACGCAATATTCCACCACTCACCCAGAGCCCTCAACTGCGCAGATGTGGCTGCCGGGTTCCGTTGTGACGCCAGAGATCCCCATAGTGACGCGATTCACGGCAACCGTCCCCAAGTGCGCCTTCCTACCCCTATCCTCCCCATCCTGTTCACCCTCCCTCTTCTTTCCCCTCTCCTGCTCCCCTCCCCCACTCCCTCCCTCACGTCTTCCTCCCTCTCCTTTCCCCTACTCTTGGTTACTCCCTACCTCTCTCCATGACCCCTCTCCCCTCCCTACCCCCTTGATATAATTGTGAGGTGGAAGCTGCTGTTTTTTTTTTAATGTATTTTTGTTTATGCAAATGAGATCCCTTTGTGATGTAATGGTAGAACGCTGCTGTGCTTTTCAAAACAGAGTTTTTAAAAAAATGTAAATTAGATCCCATTGTGACATCATACACTGCTAACGGCCAGTGCAGATGGAAGAGATTTTTGTCAAAGTGTTTTTTGTAAAGTTTAAAATGTGAATAAGTTGTAAAATATACCATCAACCTGAACGAAACTTGACACAATACACCACAGGGCAATGGTGAGTAAGGTAGGCCAAAAATTGTTGTGCTTTCGTGTACTGCTGTGGCCTAGTTTCAGGATCATATTCACAGACACACAGACAGTCTCACAGACACACAGACAATTCACGGATATACTAACAAACAAGATGAGAGTTTTATATATATAACTGAAACACTTGATAGAATGAGAACTGGCAAGTGTCTTCTCGAAGCACCACACTTAGGGCAGTTGACATGAATCATCATCTGAAATCAATGGTCTTGACTCGAAACGTCACCTATTCCTTTACTCCAGTCTGACCCGCTGAGTTACTCCAGCTTGTTGTGTCTATATATATGTCCCAGACAGAACAATGAAATTCTTACTTGCAGCAGCATAACAGAATATTTAAACATAGTACTGTAAACAATATAATAAACAGAGCAAACAATGATAGTGCAAAAGACAAAACCAACGTCTCCAAGTTTATGTAGTTCAGAGCTTATTTGGAGGTTTAATTTTGTTTAATAGCCTGATAGCTGTGGGGAAGAAGCTGTTCCTTAGCCTGGATGTTACAGTTTTCAGGCTCCTGTGTATTCTCTCCGGCGGCAGGAGTGAAATGAGTGTGCGGCCAGGAGTGGTGTGGGTGTCTGATGATGCTAGCTGCTATTTTGAGGCAGCGACCCTTTTCATGGTGAGGAGGTCAGTACCGGTGATGGACTGTGCAGTGTTCACCATTTTTTGTGGTTTCCAATTGGAAAGATTAAGGAATTGAAGGATATGGGGGATTGGCACAGAAGCAAAGTTGAAGCCAGGATAGATGAACCATGACCATATTGAATGGTGGAGCAGGCTTGATGGGCCTGGTGGCCTCCTGCTGCTCCTATATTCACATGTCTTTCTATATTAAGATACCATTGTAAGCTCTGTTCCTGCCAATAAGAATAGGCACAAACATGTCTGAACTTCCTATGGTGTAATGTCAGTGACTTCACAGACGAGGGAGCTGCCTAGTTCTCTCTGCTTGAGTGGTTGCACAATAGGTCTACCTCTAATGTAAGTGGTTTTAGGTTCACTCACGTAATTCATTAGCGGAACTTTTTGCTGGTTCATTCAAGCAAAATGAACATATTGAGAAATAATCTTCGTCAGGGTAGTTTTTTCTGAATCAGATCAAAGCAGCAGATGAAGACAGCTGTAAGCAAATCTGCTCTGCATGTTTCAGTACAAAGTAGGAGGAAACCTCCACAATCAGAAACCTTATTCATTATTTTGGAAGAAATAGCTGAAACACTTGATAGAATGAGAACTGACAAGTGTCTTCTCGAAGCACCACACTTAGGGCAGTTGACATGAATCATCATCTGAAATCAAGGGTCTTGACTCGAAACGTCACCTATTCCTTTACTCCAGTCTGACCCGCTGATTTACTCCAGCTTGTTGTGTCTATCTCCCAGATGCAAATTCATCCAGCTCTGTCGAGGCATCTGAAGGAATGCTGTGCATGGATGGTGCCTGGGCTGCAGAGAGAACTTGAAGCTTACCTTGTGCCAAATAGAGAGAGCTGCTATATGTATCTCACCAGAAGTAGAGTGTTCAGCGTTGACCTGAATTTTGGAATGTGTCATACTGTGCAGGAGGAGAGGGACGAAACACTAAAACCAGTAATCATAATTAAATTTACTGGTTGATGTTGTTCAGAAAATAATCAAATCTCTTTTGAAAAAGATCTTTAGGAGATATGTTGCTCTTCATTTAATTTGAATTAATGTAATTTTACATTTTATTTCCATCGATCAATTTTGTTTTACTGCTCTTTATTTTAAAGGAGGGTCCCTGAACACATATTTTAATTTATTTTGATTACTCATATAACAATCAAAACATATGATTATGAAACTTAAACATACATTTTATTTGAGTTAGCCAGCATTGTAGAGCGTTGCTATGGCTATCCTTGGAGATTACTAAAATTACTATGGACATCCAGAAAATGTGATCCAACATAGATATCAAGCAAAATTGGAATGATCTGTTGTGGCATTAGACCGCATCATGCCAAGGCCAACGGAGAAGAATCATCTGCTTATTAGGTCTATCCAGGAGAGGCAGAGGGACAAGAGGGTCACAGACCCTCAGATGCCAAGTGAGACTGGTAGAATGATTTGAATACACAATATCACCATGCATCTGCATTTACCTGGCTTAATACCATTTTTTGACACATGTCCTCATAATGTATGGTGGTTTGAGGGTCACAAATGTGCAATCAATAGCACTCTTGACAGTTGTAAAGCCTGCTGTTTAATTGAAATTATAGTTGGCTTGTTGTTGCTCCTGCTGTGACCTAGGAAGCTAGATTCTGAGATGTGTGTGCCTGAGAGCATCTGTCACCTCAGACATGCAGCATGACATGGATGGCTAACTGCATGAATTTCCCAGCACAACATGCTTATTAAACCTATAACTCCTGATGACTTGGGCACCTGTCCAATCTTCAAGTATTACTGTAATAAACAGCATCATGCCTAGATGCTGTGGGTTATGTATGAAGAAATTAAGCTATTATTTTTGGCGATACAAGTAAATATCAATACACTTTGAGACTAAATTTCTGCTAAATTGTGGTGGCAAATATCTAAAATTGAAAATGTCTTCAAATTACACTTTGCAGATTAAAGTGAATTAATAAATGGCAGATAAACCAATTTATATGCATTTATTTTAATCCCTAACACATGCTGAGACTTCTGGAACACTATTTTCACAACTTCACATTAATCCTTTCCCAGAATGACTTCTAAATTAAAAAAATCCCAATCTATGAATCCATGAATATTTTATGAATAGACTCCAATAGTTATTTTAGTTGAAGCTTTGTGTCCAGATTATGTTATTTAAAAAAATGTATAGCAATAACAAAGCAGCTATTAGATTAGCAGATAATTATCTGGAGAGAGGGTTGAATCAGACCTACACTCACAGGCAAGATCCATGGTAAAAAATAAAATGGGAAACATCTAAACCCAGAGCTGTCAATTTAACAGGAGTTTTGTCAGACTGTAGGGAAATGTAGTGCATGAGGAAAAAGGGCGTAGGGAATGCTGATGCTCATTAATAATGCAATAAGTCTTCTGGCTATATTTGTGTGGGAGTTTGAATCAGAAATTAAGTAATAGCAGCCGTGTGCAAAGAGCTGTAATGTTGAATCTGATTAAAATGGTTTGCAACTCTTTAAGCAAAGCAATATGTATCTCTCTGCCAAAACAAAAGAGAAGTACAGTGAGGTAGAAACATGTGTGTGGAAAATATTGGAATTTCTTTCTTGATTACTTGATTAGTGAGCATGGGGAATAGTTAATTTGTTTGATTTGATCAGCATGTTTAATAAGAACAAAATTGAAGTGGAAAGATTTGAATATAATGTGAAAGCAAATGTAATAATGTGTTTTAAACTGAAATAGGAAACTATGTTTTTTCAAATTCATATGGCAACAGCGCTATACATTTATTTCAGCTCAGTTGCCTGGAATGGGAAGAAGAATATGTGAACTGTGGGAGCAGTGATTGGCTTTGGTCAATGGGATGGCTGTTTATAATTAGGAGACACCAGAAACTGCAGAAGCTGGTCTTGAGCTAAAACCAGAGCACTGAAAGGCAGCATTTGTGGAGGGAGGACAGGCAACCTTTCTTGGGTAGAGTAGCATGCACAATAGGTCCTGACTCAAAAATATGGTTGTCCATTTCCCTCCACAGATGCTGCCTGACCCACTAGGTCCCTCCTTGGGATTTTTTTTCCCTTCATAATTGGATATCTTCAAGGCATAGCGACAATTGTCCATTTCTATTAATAGCGTTTATGTGGGTTGTGGAGAAAAATAATCAGTCTGCAGAAAAAGTGGCATGGATTACTAATTCTACAGGAAGGATGTGGTAGCAAATGAAAGTGCAGAAGAGATGTACCAGGATACTGCCTGGAATGGAAGGCTATACATTTAATGAGAGATTGGATAAACTCAGTTTATTCTCAATACAGTGAGCAGAGAGATGACATTTATAGGCTTATAAATTTATGAGGGCAATGTATATGCAAAATTGGTAGAAGGATTAGAGGGGAGATGAGGAAAATTTTAGTAATGGTAGGCTGATACTGAAAATTAAGATGCACAGGATTAACGGTGACTTGGTCCTGTGGATTCATAACTGGTTTACTGAGAGAAGAAAGAGGGTTCGAGTCAAGTCAAGTCAAGTTTATTCGTCACATACACATACGAGATGTGCAGTGAAATGAAAAGTGGCAATGCTCGCGGACTTTGTGCAAAAAGACAAACAAACAAACAACCAAACAAACTACACACAGAATGTAACAGAATCACATATTCTTTTTCATATTAAATATTGTGGGCAGAAGGAAAAAGGGAAAAAAACAGCAATTTTAAGAAAAAGCAGTAGAGTGGTACAGTAAATTTAGACCCTGGTGAGATAGGAGTTAATAGTCCTAATGGCCTCTGGTAAGAAGCTTCTTCTCAAACTCTCCGTTCTCACTGCATGGCAGCGAAGGCATTTGCCTGACCGTAGCAGCTGGAACAGTCCATTGCAGGGGTGGAAGGGGTCTCCCATGATAGGTTGTGTGGAAGGGCAATATTCAGGTTGGAGATTTGTGACCAGTGGAGTTCTACAGGGATCTGTGCTGTGACCTCTGTTGTTTATGATATATATGACTTGGACGTAAATGTAGATAGGTCAGTTAGTAAATTTGCAGATGACACTAAGATTACTGGAGTCACAAACTGTGAGGAAAGCTGTCCAAATATACAGTGAAATAAAGTTAATCTGCAGAAATGAGCAGATAAATGACAGATGGAGTTTCATCCAAGCAGTGCGAGGTGTTGCACTTTGGGAGGTCAAATGTAAGGGAAAAAATATACAATTAATGGCATGACCCATAGCATCATTGATGTATAGAGGGATCTTGGAGTCTAAGTCCATAACTCCCCTGAAGTGGCAACACTAATAAACAGAGTGCTCAAGAAGACATGTGGTATGTTTGTCTTAATTGGTCAGGGCATTAGGTATAAGAGTCAGAAAGTCATGAGTGAGCATTATAGGGCTTCGGTCAGGCCACATTTGGAGTAATATGTGCACCCCAATAAAGGAAGGATGTGGAACTTTGGAAAGGGTGCTGAAGAAATTTACCTGACAGATGCATGGATTCAATGATATCTGCTATAAGAAGAGATGGTAGAAGTATATTAAATTATGAAACCATAAATAGAGTAGATAGTCAGAACCCTTTTCCTGGTGTGGAAATATCAAAGAGGAGAGGGGTAAAGTTCAAAGGAGATGTGTGGGGACAAGTATGTTACACAGAGGGTGAAAGGACCTGGAAAGTGCTGCCAGGAATGGTGGGGGCAGGTATGATATCAGTGTTTAAGTGGCTTTTGGATGGGTAGTTGGATATGCAGGGAATGGAGAGACATGGATCATGTGCAGCTAATTGAGACTAGTTTATCTTGGCATCATATTCAGCACAGACATTCAGGGCTGAAGTTGTCCGTAGCTTTTTCTGTACTAATCTGTGTTCTGTGTTGATATCTGTCCATCTGCAAGGGATGCTGGTGCGGCTCTGAGGTTGCCCTGCTTAGAGAGAGGAATGTGGATGCATTTCTTGCTGTGGCTGACTCGGCCTGTCCTTGACAAGCAGATCCTCCCACAGCTTCCACAGGTGAAGCTGTTTCTGGCCATTGGATTGGGGAGCGTGTTGAATGAATGAATGAAACTTTATTGTCATTCAGATATACACCTAGACACAGTGCACCTTGAACGAAATTTCATTGCTGTAGCCATTGACCATTTAGTGGCGTGGGCACCTGGACCTCTGGGTCTTCAACCATATGCTGTCCTGGTGCTTCAGACCCACCTGGAGGTCCTTTCTCCACTTCCCTATTTTCTCTATGTTCTGTTGATGGAGTAAATAGAGAATACCAGTTAGGCAGCAGATTTTTATATCTATCAAGAGATTACTCCCTCTAGCCACTAAAGTAGACTACATGATTAAGGAGAATATCGTAATATGCATGTGCGCTCTCCGTGAGACCTTCAGAGCTTCTTTACAGATAAATCTTCATAACACAGTCTTTTGATTAATAGTTTATTTATTGTTGAATAAATACAATAAGATACAACCGACCTTATACTCCGACTCGTACATTCTAATCTTCATTAAACTCCAGCATATCGCTTAAACGTTAGAAAACTCCTCGTGTCTCGGTTAAACTTCACATGGTCGAAGGGCATGCCTTCCTCATGCAAGTCCAAAACTAAACTAAAAACTAAGCTTCTGCGCAAGAAACCTAGCACCAAACACGCCCTAGAATACGTCATAAATCCCACCCACATAATAACGGGCAGTCTAAAAGTTAAAAGCAAATGCCATAATTAATGACACACAAAACAAGCCAAATGGCCACAACAACCAGTTTCCTTCAGGAACAGGATTAAAATATTTATGTGTAAAATTGGTAGAAGAATGAGAGGGAAGATGAGGAAAAATCTTGTCACCCAGACGGTGTAGGGGTCTGGGGTTCACTGCCTGGATGGTTGGTGGTGTTGCATGTTACACAGTTCACAAAAGAACCACCAACTTAATCCTCCCTTCCAGCATTGGGTCTGTAATTCAGCAACTGAAACTGTTGTGGAAGAGCATGAGTTGCTGAATTACAGACCTAATGCAAGAAGGGAGGATTAAGTTGGTGGTTCTTTTTTGACTAATAGATCCAATGGCTTCCTGTACTGAAAATTATCTGTGCTACACTTTCTCAAACTCCATGTGGGCAGAACTGAATCCCATTGGAAGGAATGTTCACTCAATGAAGCTATCCAGGCCTCGGTGAAAAATGTTTGTATTGCTGACTTTCTGAGACATCTAACTGAAACTTCAACTGCCCTCTGCGACATTAAAGAATCCCCAATGTTACTTCTCTTATGAGCTAAAGCATTCTTCCTCGGAATCCTGGTCATTATTTTCTGAAAATTTCCATTGAAATCCAGTAGGCAATTTTCAACGTTCTGACCTCATTTTGCAAAATAAGCAATGGACGGCATGGTGGTGCAGTGGTAGAGTTGCTGCCTTACAGCACCAGAGACCAGGGTTTGCTCTTGACAATGGGTGCTGTCTATGGAGTTTGTATGTTCTCCCTGTGACCTGCTTGGGTTTATTCTCCGGGAAGCTCCGGTTTCCTCCCACACTCCAAAGACGCCGGTTAATTGGCTTGGTATAAATGGAAATTTTCCCTAGTGTGTGTAGGATAGTGTTAGAGTGCAGGGATCGCTGGTCGGCCCGGACTCAGTGGGCCGAAGGGTCTGTTCCCATGCTGTATCTCTGAACTAAAAGAGAAATGCAGACAGTGAACAACCTTTATCGGTGCAATGCAAATGAAACTTGATGTGTTTAGGGACACATCACACAAATGCAACCGTTCTGTGCAAATTGCACAGATTGCAAAATTAACCTGTCATATAAAGGCACCATACACATTAGTTACATAAGACATGCATTGCGGTAGAGGCCCACCAAGTGTTGTAATCCAGAATGCAATGCTTATTTGGATTGTCTGTAGAGGAGTAAGGTCACAATTTGCTGCTTCAAAAGCATAATTTCTCACTTGCAGGACAATTGCATTTTCATTCAATACTTTTGCACCCGTTCAAGTGCTACAGTTTGGGACGGTGAATTTTGCAGACTCCGGGAGTAATTGAATGGTAAGTTAACGTCTCTGTGTGACTTTGGGTGAGATGCACTGCTGCTCATTCAAATGTTACCAACGGTACGCGATACTCATGCTAGCTTCCAAGATGGCGCCCAACACAGGCGACTATTTGCATGCTAGCCACAGAAGTAGATCCACAAACACACATTTCAATCGCTCCACACTCTTAAATCTCTATTCCTACAGCAATATTTTTTACTTTAATGATGGTATTCCCTTATCATGTATCTATATACTGTAAATTGATCAATTGTAATCATGTATTGTCTTTCTGCTGACTGGTTAGCACACAACAAAAGCTTTTCACTGTAGCTTGGTACACGTGACAATAAACTCAACTGAATTGATAAACTGAACTGATGTTGTGTCTTGGCCTCTATTTCTAAACCTAGAGCTCCTCATGAATTGTAAACACTAATATTCTTTGAATATATAACCTGAGTGTGACTGTGAGAAATATGTTTCCCATGATCTGTACCAGGTTTCTCGGGAATTTGCATGATTCCATTATTGTTAAGTAGTCTGCATAAGCTGCCTGTTTTGCTTACCACATAGCCAATCCAGTTAGATTATGGGGATAAGAAGTTTTTCCTCGTTCCCTGGCTTCTGACTGCTCCCTCCACACCACCTGGAATTACTATTCAAGGAGCAGAAGTTCAGTCAAATGAGGTCTCTAGGACTCTCCTGTTCTGAAACAGCATGAAAATATGGAAGAAATTGGCTATTTGTCCTAACCAGCCTCATGCATTTCCAGAGATTAAAAGAGACAAGCAAACTCCCTCATAATGAGATTTGGACTCTTAATGCCCCTGTCCCACTTAGGAAACCTAAACGGAAACCTCTGGAGACTTTGGGCACCACCCAAGGTTTCTGTGCGGTTCCCGGAGGTTGCAGGTGGTTGCCAGAAGTTGCCGGAGGTTGCAGGTAGTGGAAGCAGGTAGAGAGACAGACAAAAACCTCCGGGAGCCTCCGGGAACCGCACGGAAACCTTGGGTGGGACGCAAAGTCTCCAGAGGTTTCCGTTCAGGTTTCCTAAGTGGGACAGGGGCATTAGTTACAGTTGCAATAGACCTCTCACCTAATTGCTTCTGCTACCCATAAAAATGCCACAAAAAAAACCCCAAATAGTTTGTTACAAGCTGACCAATTCCAATTATGCAGGTTCCACTAATGGACCGATTACTTTTTCAGTGGTGTTGGAAAAGTGGCAAAGTTACAAAAATCACTTCCTTACTTTGGAAAAGCTTCTCTACCTTATGTAGAATATCCTTACGGGCTTGACTAGGTAGCTCTGCAGTTGATGTTGAGGTGCCAAGAATCAAGGGTTACTGTCTAAAACTATTGGGTTGGCTGTTGAGGACAGAAATGGAAAGATTATGCAGAATTTATTCCTGTGGCTGTTCTTATCGGAGAGGAACTCGTGGTTTTATGCCAACCTTCATCTTGGAAAACAAGGTATTGACCTGTCGGCTCTCTAGGAAAATGACAGTGCTGCATAACGCAAAGATCTGAAAATTACTGACCATCAGTTAACAAAGTCAGACAACAAGTAGTGGACACCCTCAGATACCTTTAGGTTCAGGGGAGTTTATGGTGCTTACCTATGGCTGCACCGTTGAACAATTATGCTCCAAAGAAGAAACCACCAAAAAATGGCTGAACATCCCATTGAAATATAACAAATCTCACTATTACTTCCACTCGTAGCCCAGAGCAACTGACTACGGTGTCAAAGACTGCAGATGACCACAATGGAAGAGCAAGGATAAGAGGGAAGTCTTTTAGGACCGAGATGAGAAAATCATTTTTTACACAGAGAGTGGTGAATCTGTGGAATTCTCTGCCACAGAAGATAGTTGAGGCCAGTTCATTGGCTAGATTTAAGAGGGAGTAAGATGTGGCCCTTGTGGCTAAAGGGATCAGGGGGTATGGAGAGAAGGCAGGTACAGGATACTGAGTTGGATGATCAGCCATGATCATATTGAATGGCGGTGCAGGCTCGAAGGGCCGAATGGCCTACTCCTGCACCTATTTTCTATGTTTCTATGTTTCTAAAAGAATGCAAAATCTCAATGATCTGGCTGAAGACTGCATTGTATCATTTTGAAACATTTTGGTTTAGAGGGCGTTGCGGCACAGTCGAAGGTTTTTCTTAGGGCCCAATGGTGGAAGGAATGACACTGATATTGTGAGAAAAACACGTTTTTTAGTTTCACATTGTCATTGTGCCCTCTCAGGACCAAGTATCTAAATGGCTAGAAGTTTCCTTCACACGCAATTATCAGATATGAGTGACAAGTGTCACAACATATGAGTGATATGAGTTACGCCTTAAAAATGCCTGACTCTATACACCTTCAGCAAGAAAGTGACGAGCAACTCCCCCTGACCATTCATATTCAGTGGTATTCCCATTGTCTGGGCCCCACCATCAACAGGCTGGGTGGGGGGTGTCAAGTGACAGCTTTCTGTTCCTGAATGGCATTTTTATGTTCCTGATAAACAGCAGCCCGTCCCAAATTGCAGAGAGCAGTGTTTTGTTCGGAGGGGTGAGGGACTCCATTAATGCACACAGGCTTTGTGAGCCATCTCCGTGTGTTTCAATAGACAATAGACAATAGGTGCAGGAGTAGGCCATTCGGCCCTTCGAGCCAGCACCACCATTCAATGTGATCATGGCTGATCATCCCCAATCAGTACCCCATTCCTGCCTTCTCCCCATATCCCCTGACTTCGCTATTTTTAAGAGCCCTATCTAGCTCTCTCTTGAAAGCATCCAGAGAACCTGCCTCCACCTGAGGCAGAGAATTCCACAGACTCACCACTCTGAGAAAAAGTGTTTCCTCGTCTCCGTTCTAAATGGCTTACTCCTTATTCTTAAACTGTGGCCCCTGGTTCTGGACTCCCCCAACATCGGGAACATGTTTCCTGCCTCTAGCGTGTCCAAACCCTTAACAATCTTATATGTTTCAATAAGATCCCCTCTCATCGTTCTAAACTCCAGAATGTACAAGCCCAGCTGCTCCATTCTCTCAGCATATGACAGTCCCACCATCTGGGAATTAACCTTGTAAACCTAATCTGCACTCCCTCAAAAGCAAGAATGTCATTTCTCAAATTAGGGGACCAAAACTGCACACAATACTCCAGGTGTGGTCTCACTAGGGCTCTGTACAAGTGGAATTCAGTGGAAGAAGAAACCTGCTCCATCTGCTGGTGCTCTGTGGTACTGTCGGAGCAGGCTGGCACTGAGGTTTATCCAACCTGCTGTTCTGAAGAAGGGTTTCGGACCGAAACGTCGCCTATTTCCTTCGCTCCATAGATGCTGCTGCACCCGCTGAGTTTCCCCAGTAATTTTGTGTACGCCCGGGAACGATACATTGCTGGGAGGTGATGAGAGGGGGGGGGGGGGGGGGATCATGATGGGCTGATGTAACCAGGAGGGGGAGGGGAAGGTGGAGGGGGAGGAGTTTCAGGCATAGGCTAATAAGTGAAGTTTAAAAAAAGATAAAGGAAAACAATTGGTGGAGGAAAAGATGGAGCTAGAAGGGAGGACGGTAGAGGGAGGGTAAAGACAAGCTGGATAGTGAAACATGAAACCAGATATGGAAGAGATGGTGAGCAGATGGGGGAGGGGATAGGAAGGGTAAGCTGAGAATGGGAAGGGGATTTTAAGTCACATCAACCAGAAGATCAAGATGGCAGTTGCACAAAATAAACACTGTCTACACTCGGTCTCGCCGAAATAGAGGAGACCACATCAAGCTCACCGATACAGGTGACAATGATAATAGAGTGGGTGCACCTGGTCCTTGCCAAAAGCTCAAAGTGGGGAGGAAGGGAAAATGTGGGTGGTGGTGGGTTCCCATTGCAGGCGGCAGGAATGGTAAAAGGTGATATCTCGATTGTGATGGCTAGTGGATTGAAAGGTGGGGACCCAGTTTTGTTGACCTATGGTTGATTGCTTCCACTTCCAGCTGTTCCTTGGGTTAGCAAGCAAGAGCCCTCGAAGTGCTGGAGACATGACGTCAATTAGCGCGTGTCATGAGCAGAGTAATGAGCTAGAAATCATTAAGAATGGCTCATTGAACTGCTCGTTAAAACAGGAAATAAGAAAGTACAAGCTGCAAAATCATATAGCTATTGTTACAATGACACCACAGCTATACTGGGGGGTGTATGAATAATGAACATATGAACAAATGCAAGTTATAAGCCAGCAGGCTTAGTGCTTCTATTCTGAAGGAATTCAATATCACGGATAAGAAATCTGTGATACACCCAGACAAAGAAAGAAATATTGGTGGATACCAAAGCAGATTTAGAGGGAATATACAAGAACAAAGAAAGACGACACAGACGTGTGAAGACAGTAATTGAGAGTTATTTTGTCAGTTACTGCCAAGGATAGCCCTACCATCTGAGCAAGACATGTACAAAAATAGATTAATGAAACAGATTTCCTCTTCTGGATTCTGCAGCAATGCAATTAAATCTGCGCATTCTGAAAAGAGGTCTGAAGTGCCAGACAATTTTTTTTAATGATTTAGCAGTCATCTTTCTTTACAAAAAGTGCTGGACAGGAACTTTAAGAAATGGGTCAAAGCCCAAATATCAAGCGGGCAGAAAAGGAGAACATGAGCAAGCTAAACAAAAGGAGTAGATATGCACAGTGGAGGAGTGTATGGAGCTATTGAACAGGAGTGCAAAAGCAGGTTGACAGTGAAGTGAAATAAACTAAACCGTCAATACAGGTAGGCACAAGCTACAACGGTGGAAATTTGTCCTTGGTAATGTGCTAAGGCCAGCTGTCCATTCTATTTTGCTTCCAGAATTAATATGCATTAAATCCATTGAATGAGTTCCAAAAGTAGGGAACAATGTGGGGAAGATAGACACAAAATGCTGGAGTAACTCAGTGGGACAGGCAGCATCTCTGGAGAGAAGCAATGAGTGACATTTTGGGCTCAAAATGTCCCGTTCAGTTACTCCAGCATTTGGTGTCTATCTTTGATGTAAACCAACATCTGCAGTTCTTGCCTGAACAACGTAGGGAAGCTACTTTACTGAATAGTAAGAGAATGCAAGCAAAAGGCATTTCTATCTCACTGTCCCTAATAAAGTAGGAAAATAGTTGCAATAATTTGCTGAGAAGAAACCAAAGGGACCTCCTTTAAGTAAGCAAGAGTAATGGGCCTGTCCCACTTACGCGACTTTTTTGGCGACTGCTAGCACCCGTCATAGGTCGTTGCAGGTCGCCGAAAATCTTCGACATGTTGAAAATCCAGCGGTGACCAGAAAGACGCTACGACTCTTTGGGTGACTGAGGAGACTACTCACGACCATACAGGAGACACCTTGGCAACATGTCGCGGGGTGAAGCCTGTATGGTCATGAGTAGTCGCCCAAAGAGTCGTACCTGGTTCTGGTCGCCGCTGGATTTTCAACATGTTGAAATTTTTTGACAAACTGCAACGACCTATGACGGGTGCCGGTAGTCACGGAAAAAGTCGCGTAAGTGGGACAGGCCCTTTAAAAGTGTTTAATTGTCATATGTATCGAAACAGAACAATAAAATTCTTAGGAAGACAAATTGCTGGATAAACTCAGCGGATGAGGCAGCATCTATGGAGCGAAGGAATAGCGATGTTTCGGGTCGAGACCCTTCTTTGGACTGATGTGGGGGGGGGGGGGGAGGAAGGGGCTGGAATAAAATTCCTACTCACAGCACCCCAACAGGCTTGCAAACACAGTACTCAATAGATAACAAAAGACAACCAAAAATTCTTAAATACATTTAAAATACAAAATAGTGCAAAACAAAAACAAAGCCCAAAGCCCCTACTGTAACCAAGAGAATTTGAGTTTGAAGTTCAGAGTGTTCAATAGCCTGATGGTTGTTGGAAATAAGCTGTTTCTTAAAATGGATGTCATGATTTTTAGGCTCCTATACATTCGGTGTCGATGGCAGAAGTGAAATGAGAGTGTGGCTAAGGTGGTGTGGATCCTTGATGATGCTGCCAACCTTTTTGAGGCAGGTCCTCCTATAGATCCCTTAGATGGTGGGGAGATCAATACCCGTGATGAACAGGGCAGTACCCACCATTTTAAAAAATCTCGTTTGTTCCTGCGGGTTCGAGTTGCTGAACCAGGCCGTAATGTAAGCAGTCAATATGCTCTCTACCGTAGATGTTTGTCAACATACTGATTCTTCTTAATCTTCTAAGGAAGTAGAGGCATTGATGAGCTATCTTTTGATTGCATCAAGCTGCTGGGTCCAGGACAGATCTTTGGAGATATGCGCTCCTAAGAACGTTGTAATTGTTGGCTCTTTCCACCGCCATCCTGTCGATGAAGACAGGTCTGTGGATCCTTGGCCTTCCTTTTCTAAAGTCAACATCAGCTCATTGGGTTTACTGATGTTTAGTTCAAGGTTGTTGTTCTGGCACCATTTAATCAGATGGGAACTGAGGAGTATGCTTAAAAAGGATATCAGGGGGGCAAAAAAGGGACAGGAGATTGTTCTGGCAGATAATTTTAAAGATAATCTGAAGAGATTTCATAAATTCATGAAGGGAAAAAAGATAACCAAAGGGTGTTTAGTTTAGTTTATTATCACGTGTACCAAGGTACAGTGAAAAGCTTCTTGTTGTGTGCTATCCAGTCAGTGGAGACACAACACATGATTCCAATCAAGTCGTCTACAGTGTACAGATACAGGATGAAGAGAATAACATTTAATGCAAGATAAAGTCCAGTAAAGTCTGATTAAAGATAGTCCAAATGTCTTCAATCAGGTAGATGGTAGCTCAGGACCATTCTCTAGTTGGTGATAGGATAGTTCAGTTGCCTGATAACAGCTGGGAAGAAACTGTATCCTGAATCTGGAGGTGTGCGTTTTCACACTCTTGCCTGATGGGAGAGGGGAGAAGAAAGAGTGAGACTCATATTTGATTATGCTGGTGGCCTCACTGGGGTGGGGTGAAATGTGGGCCCCTCAGGAGTAAAAGCAGTCAACTTTATGTGTAGCCACAGGAGATGGGAAAGGTCCTTAATGAGTGTTTCTCCTCTGTTTTTACCATGCAGCCAGACATGAGGACCGGGGAACTTGGGGCAATCAATGGAAGTGTCTTGAGGGCAGTCGGTATTGCAGTCGAGGAGGAGCTGAAGGTCCTAACGCGTATGAAGGTAGACAAATCTTCTGGGCCTAACCGGACATATCCGAGGACACTGTGGGCAACTAGAGAGGACATTGCAGGTGCCCTGGCTGAGTTTTATGAGTCAACATTAAATACTGGTGAGGTGCTGGAAGACTGGAGGATGACAAATGTTGTGCCACTACTTAAGAAGGGCTGCAGGGAAAAGCCAGGGTCCTGCAGGCCAGTGAGCTTATCTAACATCTGTGGTTAAAAAATTACTAGAGAGTATCCTGAAAGATAAGATATACATGCATTTTGATGGACAGAAGCTGATTAGGATAGTCAGCATGATTTTCTACATAGCAGTTCGTGTCCCACAAATCGAGTTTTTTGAAGATGTGACCAAAAAGATTGATGAGGGCAGAGATGTAGATGTTGTATGTAAGTATTTCAGAAAGACATTCAACAAGATTCCGCATGGTAGGCTGCTCCAGAAGGTTAGATTGCATGGGATCCAAGGAGAGTTGGATGACTGGATGAGAAATTGGCTTCATGGAACGGAGCAGAGGGTGAGGATGGAAGGTTGTTTTTCAGAATGGAGGCCTGTGAGCAGTGTTGTCCCTCCGGGTTCGGTGTTGACCCCTTTGCTGTTTGTCATCTTTATCAAAGATCTGGATGAGTACATACAAAGCATGATCAGTAAGTTTGCAGATGACACTAAAGTGGATGGGATTGTTGATAGCGAAGATGGTTGTCAAAAATGACTGCAAGATCTTCATTGGTTAGGCAGATGGGTGGAGGAATGGTTGATAGAATTGTAATACAGAGAAGTGTGAGGTGTTGCATTTTGGCAAGTCTAAACAGGGCAGCATCTGCACAGTGTATGGTAGGTTTCTGTGGGGGATGTTGTAGAGCAGAGGGATCTAGGAGTACAGGCATATAGTTCCTTGAAAGTGGTGTCACAAGTAGATAGAGCAGTCAAGATACATTTCGACACATTGAGCTTCATCAGTCAGAATATTGAATTGAATTGAATTGAATTCCTTTATTGTCATTCAGACCTTACGGTCTGAATGAAATTTTGTGCCTGCAGTCATACATACAATCATACAATAATAAACAACACTAAACACAAATTAACATCCACCACAGTGTATCCTCCAAGCACCTCCTCACTGTGGTGGAGGCAAAAATCTTAGGGCTGCAGTCTCTTCCCTCCTCTTCTCCCTCTGCGCTGAGGCGATTCCCCACTGGGCGATGGCACAAACAGTCCCGCGGCTCACCGAACCCCGCAAACGGGCCGGCTCAAACACCGCGGCCCGGGGTGGTCGAAGCTGCCGCCCTCCAGTCCAGCGGACACAGCCGCTGGCCCGCGGCTGAACCCCGGACTCAGGTCACCGCCGCCAGAACGCCGTCCCAGCCACCGGAGCACCGTTCCAGCCCCTAGCCGGATCGCCCTCACGTGAGTGCCGTTCCTCCCTCGAGCTGGGCCGCTCCGACGGGAGTGCCGTTCCTCCCTCGAGCTGGGCCGCTCCGACGGGAGCGCCGTTCCACCCTCGAGCTGGGCCGCTCCGATGGGAGCGCCATTCCACCCTCGGGATGGGCCGCTCCGACGGGAGCGCCACAGCCCCTCACGGGAGAGTCTCAGCCCCTCGCCAGGCCGCCCTCACGGGAGCGTCACAGCCCCTCACGGGAGCGCCGTTCCAGCCCCGAGCTGGGCCGCCCTCACGGGAGCGAGCCCAGGGTGAGTCCTGACTGGCTGCCTCCGGAGTCTCGAGGTCGCCAGCTCCGCCATTAGGCCTCAGCGCAGACGGAAGCAGAGAAGGGGGATATGACAAAAAAGTCGCATTCCCCCCAAAGGGAGAGACAGCAAGCCCCGTTTCAACCCCCCACCCCCCCCCCCCCCCCCCCACACATAAACACAACCTAAAAACCAAAAACTTAACTAGACAAAACGAAAAAAAACAACACAAAAAAGTAAAGACAAACGGACTGCAGGCGAGCCACAGCTGTTCACCAGCGCCGCCACTTCCGGAGTATATGTTGGGAGGTAGACACAAAATGCTGGAGTAACACAGCGGGTCAGGCAGCATCTCTGGAGAGAAGGAATGGGTGATGCTTCGGGTCGAGACCCTTCTTCTCGACCCGAAACGTCATCTATGCCTTCTCTCCAGAGATACTGCCTGACCCGCTGAGTTACTCCAGAATTTTGTGTCTACCTTTGATTTAAACCAGCATCTGCAGTTCTTTCCTACACATATAGGTTGGGAGGCTATGTTACAGTTGTACAAGACATTTACTGTGTACCAATTTGGGCCCCATATCTGAGGAAGGACGTGCTGGCTCTGGAGAGGGTCTAGAGGAGGTTTACAAGAATGATTCCAGGAATGAGTGGTGGTGAGCCTTTGACAGCACTGGGCCTCTACTCGCTGGAGTTTAGAAGGTTGAGGAGTTTAGAAAGTTTTAAGTTTCTCATTGAAACTTACAAAATACAGAAAGGCATAGATAGAGTGGATGTGGAAAGGATGTGGGAGAGTCTAGGACCAGAGGCCATAGTCTCAGAATTAAAGGGTGCTCTTTTAGAAAGGAGGTGAGGAGGAACTTCTTTAGTCAAAGAGTAGTTCATCTGTGGAACTCATTGCCACAATGGGCTGTGGAGGCCAAGTCAGTGGATATTTTTAAAGCAGAGATAGACTAATTCTTGATTAGAACGGGTGTCAAAGGTTATGGGGAGAAGGCAGGAAAATTGAATTAGAAGGCATGAAAATGGAATTAGGACGCAGAGATCAGCCATGATTGAATAGCAGAGTAGACTCGATGGGCCGAATGGCCTAATTCTCCTAAAACTTGTGAACATTGATGAGGCCACATTTAGAGCACTGTGCTCAGTTTTGTTCATTCTATTATAGGAAAGATGTTGTTAAGCTGTAAAGGGTGCAGAAAAGATTTACCATTTACCTTGCTGCCAGTCTGCCAATGCAGATTTCCCTTATGACCATTAATGGTAACACACAGTAAGGAATCAAAGTAAAATGTTATTTTCCTCTGTGCTAAAATCAATCAATCATACTGTATTTGTTTGCCTGGAAGCATTCTGGTGGAAATGGCGTCAGTGCTATCATCTGAGACCTGGACACCCAAGCATGAACGTGTACTTGCAACTTGGGCAGAAAGCCATAGCTGCTTATTTGCACACTGCACAGTGGCTCTCATGATTTTGTTTTGCCTTTTAACTATTTCATTTGAGTGGTCTACAGTTTTAACAATTTGAGGAGTGATGTGTTATATGTAACAATTTACAAAGAAAATCTATGGGGATTAACAGATGATTAAGTGTGTAATTGAAACTTATTTTAAAAATCCATCGGCTTTCAAAGGTTCTGTGAGGCTTGCTTCCTTGTAGCTTGAAGGAGACCCACAGTGGCGGACTGGTCAGGGTGTCAGCTTGCCCGATGGCAAGTGGGCCCCTGATGAAGTGGGCCCCCTATATCAAGTGGGCCCCTGATGAAGTGGGCCCCCTTTGTCTCCTGGCAACCAATATCTTTAGAACCAGTCCGCCACTGGAGACCCAGACAGATGGGTAACCTTCAAACATTTACTGGGCCTCCTATGAGCCTTCAACCCACCACCCCCAGCAGTATTGTCTTCACTACCAAGCAAGCTTATTGCTCTCAGCCAATTTAATATCCAAGAATCAATGGAAACTTGCCATCCCACTGATGAACTGAACCAAGACCGAGCTATCTATTTATCTCCCAATCCATAAAACTATCAATCAACGGTTTCCACCATCCGCCAGCTAATACTAATCAGTCTACCTTTCACCTACTAATTCCCCAACCTCCTTCATGGCACCCAGGCCCCAGTTGCTGCTCAGACATTCAATAGCCTTTGTTTTTTTGTCAATAAAGGGATTTCTCAGTCCCTATCCCCCTTCCAGTGTGAAGTAACAAATTACTTCAGTTTTCTGGTCTTACACATTCGCGCATTTATACCAATAATGAAGTCCAATAGCTAAAGTAAATCATCTCCATTCTTGCTATCTCTCCTGTGTTATCACCTCCACTTATTGCTTTCTTTCTACTTTCCATGACAGATACTTCCACTCTCTTCTGAGAATCTTTCTTGGCTTCTACCTCCCATCAAGGGAGCTGTGTACTTTATATACTCTGAAAGAATAGATTGAAGTTCAATAACTACGGTCAGGATATGCTTTGGAAAATTACAATCATGCAACAACAGTCACCTTTAGAAAAGTTTGTAAGGGTATTCTATTTGCCTTTCAATACTGTGCAGATATTAAAAAAATATAGAAAAGTAACATCTATTCCACTTACATGATAAACTGTAAGCAGTCAGCTAACATTTGCATGTACTACTAAAGAAAAGGCAGGAAGCTAATTTAAGGAAACATAGCAACAGCATTTTTGGGTTACCTTTTGAGAAATTCTGTTTTTAATGATGGTGATATTGGATGAGATTATATCAAGAGCCTTAAATTAAATCAAACTGATGACTGTTGTTGGTCATTGAGTTTAGGGTACATTATTTTGATAGTTTCCAGAGGGCTTCACTTCCAGCCAATCTCAGAACAAAGGATATGAAAATTAATCATCTGCCTGCCCCTCAAAGCCAAGAGAAATCATTTTCGCTCTCCATCCTGTTGTTGCTGAAAATTTTATTTCTAATAGAATAATTTGACCCCAATGCTCATCTATTGGAAATCCAGGGCATTCGGGAGACTAATCAAATATATGAAATGCAGATATCTTATTGATTCCAATTTCTGCCTTTCATGTTTAATCCTACAAACTATTTGTCAAGTGAATCAAAAGTGATTTCAATGAAAAAAGTAGAGGTTTTGTTTTATCTCAGACAAGTTTCCCAACTGCTTGCATACAGATTTTATTTTAGAAGCAGAGATGATGAGCAGAAGCTCAATAAAATAAGGAAACGACAAGGTTGAAAGTTCACATGGCATCTGTAGAAAGAAACACAGAGTTGGCATTTCAGATTGAAGATACTTCAACAGAACCTTTTGCCTGAACGGTTAACTCTATTTCTCTTCCCACAGATACTGCCTGAGTGTTTACAACATTGGTGTTGTTTTCTGTTTTCCAGCATCTGCAGTTTCTCTTTGCTTCTCAATCAGAATTGAAATAATAACATTAGCTAAATGAGTAATGATTAATGGAGGGTAAGTTTTGTTTGAAAAAAAATCTGTAAATTCCAAAAGGAATGGCAGAAAAAATTTGACTTTGAAATTGTTGATGTGAATTGCTCCTGAATAATAGTAAGATTAAACGAGAACTTACCAGTTTGAAGTTTGATCTTTATTTTATGAGGAGTTACGATGAGGGATTACGTGAAGACCCCGCCAGCATGCATGCGCGACATACTTCAAAGCAGCGGTGTGGAATCACAGAAACAACACAATAATTGAAATAAACATAGTTAAGATAAGGAGAACTAAGATACCAATTGACCTTTATAATTGAGGGTGGGAGTAGATGTATCATGACACATAAACAGGGGTCAGGTGGGTACGCCCCGGAATTCCATAATTAGTCCTGAAGTTCCTGGTCTGCTCTGTTTTACCAGCTCCCGGATAGTAAAAGTTACTTGGTCAGATGTTATGACCATGTTGCCCAGTCTGAGTAGGTGAAGGGACTGAACCCTTTGTGCTGAGACCGAAGCCATCAGCATGCCGTTTTAGGGTAAGCTGTTCCAGAGCGAGGGATCTGGCTGGTGGCCATCTCCTTAGGTATGTCAGGACGACACTGACATCCTAGATCTGGGTGTACCTAGGTCTAGGGGGGTTGGTATTGTAGATGTCGTTCATTAATTTGGCCACCAGCGGATGAGATCCTATGGACTGTTGTCCTGGTGCCTGTCCCAAATAGGCTGACAGTGCACTCCTAGCACAATTGATTGTACTATAGCTCAGACCTTCATCGTGGTGAAGGCTGATCAGGAACTCCAGTACGTTTGTTATGGTTGCTGTGTTGTATGTTGTCCCTGTTCTTGCTGGAGAGATATTGTTTCTTGGTGGAAAGTCGGTGAGATGCTGTCATCATGTCCATGGTCCTATTTGACAATCCCAGGTCCAATAATGGTCTTTTTAAAATCTGCAACCCAACAGATTTATTCTGTCATGGCATGGGTGACTATTGCCTGTGACAGGGTGGATCAATAGATCTAGTCTGCTGGGGATGGTCATGGGTGGTTCTGTGACCATGTCAAGGACCACTGGGAACCATGGCTGTGTAGGCCCGTTGGGTACTACCAAAATACCTGAAGCAAAGTCCATCTGTATTTTGCATAGTACCCGACTGTTGAGGCAGAAGGGGGGAAAGGCATAGAAATATAGATTTCCCCAATTTAGCGAGAATGCGTCCATCGCCGCTACCTCAGGGTCTGGTTCCCAGGCGACATATGTTGATACCTGGTAATTCAGTCGGGATGCAAAGAGATCGATATCTGGTGTTCTATATTGCTTTGTAATTTCAGCAAATGTTTTGGGGTTTAACATCCATTCGGTGTTGTCATTGAATTTACGTGACCTGGTGTCTGCCACTGTATTTAGCTTACCTGGTAGGTAAGTTTGCTGATAGCCAAATATGTCTGTCGACACACCATTGCCAGATTGTATTGACCAGATTATCACATGATATCGATTATATCCCGCCCATATGATTAATATAGGCCACCACTGTGGTATTGTTAATTTGCAAGCGGACATGCAAATGGTGCATAGTTGAACAGTAAGCTTTTAAACCATACGACGCACACAACATTTCCAAATATTTTATACCCAGTGTTGCTATGCCAAATGTTCTCTTTCCACCATTGTAACTCTGATATTGCTTTGGTTGGTAATTTCATGGTTCGGTCAAAATGACCTGCATGTTGTTTTAACGCTTGCACCTTTGTTCTTTGTAAGTTCTGGTAATACAAAGGTCCAAGCTGGGTAGCTGGAAATGCTGCTACTAATTTCCCAATTACTCTTGCCACTTGTCGAATAGTTGGTTGATTGGCAATCATTAATTTGTTGCAGGCTTGTGCCAATTCTGCTGCTTTTTCTTTTAGCAACGTTACAAACATGTGGACTGAGTTAATTGTGAATCCCAGATAGTCCATTGTTGTGGATGGCGTCAACGTAGATTTATCAGGATGTATGACAAATCCCAACGTTTCAAATAAATGTTTAGTAGCTAATACTGCTGAATTAGCTAATTCCAGAGTTTTGCCTATCATCAAGATATGCCATGACAATATGTTTTTGTTTTCTTAGTATTGCCAGGGCTGGTTTTAATATCTTGGTAAACAGTCTTGGGGCTGATGTTCGACCATTAGGCAATGATTTATACTGCTATAGTTGCCCCATCCAGTTAAACTTTAGGTATCTACGATGATCCTTATGAATGGGTACTGAGTAGTATGCATCTTTTAAGTCGATGCATGCCATAAAGTATCCTTTGGAAATCAATTATTTGGCAGTGACAAATGTTTTCCATTTTGAAATGTACATACTTGACAAAAGTATTCAATGTTGTTAAGTCAATGATGATGCGACATCCATCATCTTTATTAGTTTTAGTAAAGATATTTGATACGAATTCCAAAGGGTCATGTTTTGATTTTTCTATGATCCCCTTTGTATGTAGTCTCACCAGTTCTGCTTGTCCCTTGCATTTTTCTTTTGTGAGAGGGTAAATTCCCTGTGGGGTGCATGCTGAACTGGTGGCATTCTTTCTTGAATAAATTCAATTTTGTATCCTTGAATACTTTGTAGTATATAATTGTCAAGAGTGATAGTCCTCCATGTTTCCAAAAACAGGTGTAACCTCCCTCCTGTTAGTAAGGGCCTTGCACCTTTTATGTTCTGGAAGCAACCAGACCCGCCTACCTCCATTGTTACTGGTAGGATATTAATTTCTTGGGCTTGCGGTTCTGTGTCTGTCGAGGTGGTGCTGTGAGGGGGTGGCACATCTTCCATGGGGTCCGCTCTGGGCCCTGTCCTAAAAAAGATTTCCGGGGATGATATGCGGCCCCGAGCTTTCACCAGTACCATACTGGTGGATGCGTAGGGGTACTGCCGTCTGGGTTGCGTGGTCTTGCTCATTCCGGGGCCTGCCCTCATGAGGCCAAATGCTTTGGACTCTTCGTCCAGATCTTTTACTTGTTTTGGTAGAACTTTGCCAAATAGCAGGATTTGTGGCTGTGAGGTCGGCGTTTTGCACAGCAGCAAATTTGGGGTTGAGGGCAGGTTTTATGGCTTCTTTCCGGAGATTATTTATTTCATACTGTGTGGTACACAGAAGAGCCAGGGTGTCCTGTTGATTATTTGTTATATCGACACCGTCCACGGAACGAGCGTATGAGGTTATTGCCCACGTCAGGAGCTTTAGTATTTTCTGTAGTTTGAGTTCGTGGGTTCGGATACCCAGCCCAATGTACCCCCAGATTTGGCTGTTGACAGCTGGTACATTGAGCGATATACAGTTTTCTGGAGGCGTGTATAGATCCATCGCCTCATTGACTACCTGTTCTTGGAGTGGATTAAAGGACAGGTAGTCAATGCTAGCCGCCAGTTTGGGTTGTAACGGCTGTCCCGCTCGCGGTGTTGCGGCGTAGCGGTTTACCACTCCCAGCAGCTCTTCCTGTTCCTGTACCCCCAGCATGCTATCGTATTCTTCAGCCACTGACCCATGTTCTTGACCAGCCCAGTCCTGGTCGCCAATGCTCCCCTCTGTTAGGGTGATGGCCAGTGCTTTGCATTGTAGCGGGAGTGCTTGTACTCCCTTGGCGGGCTTGCCCCATCTCCCTGAGCAAGTCCCGCTGGAGCATTTTGCTCCATGAGCCGATCCATGCGGCCCAAACGGTCACCTCTGCCACTCTCGGGCGGTGAGTCTTCCGAGCCGGACTCATCAGAGAGAACCGGCCGGACCGACTTCTGTTTAGCCTTGCCTCCAACCCGCTGCAGGTGGTTCGAGCTGTGCAGCTAGCGGCGCTGGGCTTGGCTGCACAGAGCTTTCGTCGGTGACTGTGGACCGCAGCGAGTGCGGTCCAGGTGCCACCGGTCGCCCCCCACTGTTAGGACCCTCCTGGTCCATCGCAGCCGGACGGGGTACGACCTTCTTTGTTTGTCTTCCCTTGTTCATGTTTCTGTAAAGTAAAGCAGAACAAGGGTTCCAAAATACGACCTCAGAGTAAGTTTACTTACCTGGAGGTCCCGTTTCTAAACTTGTTGCGGGAGAGCTCGTGCTCCCGTCCATCGCTGTTGCACTGCGTGAGACGCTATGTTGTGCATGCGTGCTGGCGGGGTCTTCACGTTGTCACTCACGTGACTCCGAAGTAAAATTGGTGTTGGTGTTGATTTATTGTTGCTTTTTGTATTGAGTGGAAGTGACAAACATAGTTTTGTTTGCTATCCAGGCAGATCCTACCATTCATGAGTGCAATGGCACCATACATGAATACAACGGTAGTGCAAAAGATAAAATAAACAGTGCAGAATATAGTGTTACAGCTACAGAGATACTGTAGCTACAAATAATAAGCACATGACAACAAAAGAGATGCAAGAGCAGGTCAGTCTGTCAGCCCCCTCAGCCTGTCTCACCACCCAACACAACCACTGCTGACCTGCCAAACGGTCACAGCTCCTGTATGATGAAAATAAATTAAATCGCATTATTATTTTTTAAATAAACAACATCAGATAATTCTATATATATATATGTACAAAGGTGGTTCCATGTAGTTTTGCTTTTGAAACTGTTAAACATGCAGATTTTATTACTATTGTTTCCTGAGATGGCCAGTGTGCACAGTAGTACTGTGCGCAGTAATCTCAGCTCTCTGATAATAGGGAACCCCAATTGAATAAAAATATTTGATCCACTATTTTCTTGATAATCCTTTTCTTCTGCTTTTAAATAATATCATTTGCAAACATTTCCACGCAGCGTGCAACAACCCTAATGACTGAAAAATGAACTGAATCTGCTGCAAATACTCAGCAGATCTGTCAGGATTTGCAGGGGGAGGAAATTAATTTTCTGTCAGATGAATAGTTCTGTCATTGGTGATCATCAAAGGACCACAGGTTGAACTGATCAGCAATCCAAAGTAAAATAGTTATTACAATAATGCACAAAAGGACACAAAGTGCTGGAGTAACTCAGCAAGTAACTCACGCAGCATCACTTTCATTCCAGAGAACACGGATAGGTGAGAAGCCAGGGGGAGGAAAGTAGCAGGAGGGGGGCAGTTTCACAATCCGTAACCCTTCAAACCTGTCTCACACCTATTGTTCTTATCTCTGGCCTTTGCTCCAACCACATGCCTGCCAAAAAATCCCCCTCGCCTGTGTCGACCTATTACTTGCCACGCCTTGTCCTGCCACTTCCCTTTTACAGCTTTCATCTCATCCCGCACAATCAGTCTAAAGAAAGGTCTCGACCCAAAATGTCAAATTTTCCATGTTTTGCAGAGATGCTGCCTGACCTGCTGAGTTCCTCAAGCACTTTGTGTCCTTTTGTGCATTGATCAGCATCTGCAGTTCTTTGTTTTTGCATTATAGCAATGCACATTTCTTCCAGCAAATCATAAAATCATCATTGCTGTTTAACAAATCTGGACAAACTGCCTGGTCTTTTGATCAGTTTTTAAATATTAAGACCTCAGTTGATCAAATAAAGTCCTTTGAATAGCTGAGGGACATCCAAGACATGTTATCATTTAGACACAGTGTCAGCCATTGAGGCGGCCTTTTT
This sequence comes from Amblyraja radiata, assembly GCF_010909765.2. NCBI lineage: Eukaryota > Metazoa > Chordata > Chondrichthyes > Rajiformes > Rajidae > Amblyraja > Amblyraja radiata. Next base: position 86,271,354 of record NC_045960.1, read on the forward strand.
CTTTCTCAATTTCACAATTCCTCAATCTTAATTCATTTAAGATTTAAACTTTGTGGAATATTGTCAATCATAAGTGAATGAAAGGGGAACCGTGACAGTGATAGCTTCTGATGACTATTCTGTGCATAGTTGGTTCATATAAATGATATGCATGATAGGTCTCCATATCATCTCCATTATTTCTGCTTCAGGAATTTAAAAATCAGAAAGTGCATCCACTTTCATCTATTGGCGTGAGATGAAATCTTCTCCTGATCTTCTGCTGTTAAGAGACTAAAGGTTAATCAAATTTCTGTTTTGCTTAGTCTATTAAAATTATACGCAATGAATATAAATTCAGCTTGCCACTTCTCAGTAGACTGCTTATTCAGGTCTCGAGTCAGTGGGTTAAATGCTGACCATCGCAGAATGCACTGTACACAGGGGGAAAAAACAAGAATTCTCTCTGACTCCAGAATATGGAACCTCTCTGACAATTATAAATGCGACTAGGATTATCCATCTCGTGATTTGCAATTTTCTAATGATTCTAGGTAATTCTGTTAGCTGCTTACACACGCACGGAAGAGATGAGGTCGGCAGCAAATTGCCTTACTTGACATTTTAATCAAGTTGCAGCAAAAGAAGTATGAACAACAATGAGCAGAAAGTGGAGGAAGGCAATTACAGTGCCCTTCATAATGTCTGGGGCAAAGACCCATCATTTATTTATTTGCCTCCACAATTTGAAATTTGTTATAGAAAAAGTCACATGTGGTTAAAGTGCACATTGTTAGATTTGAATAAAGGCCATTTTAATACATTTTGGTTTCACCATGTAGAAATTACAGCAGTGTTTAAACACAGTCCCCCTATTTCAGGGCACCATAATATTTGGGACACAGCAATGTCATGTACAGTAAATTAAAGTAGTCATGTTTAATATTTTATTGCATATCCTTTGCATGCAATGACTGCTTGAATTCTATGATTCATGGACATCACCAGTTGTTGGGTGTCTTCTCTGGTGATGCTCTGCCAGGCCTGTATTACTGCCATCTTTAGCTTATGCCTGTTTTGGGGGCTAGTCCCTTTCAGTTTTCTCTTCAGCATATAAAAGGCATGCTTAATTGGGTTCAGATCGGGTGATTGACTTGGCCACTCAAGAATTGACCATTTTTAAGCTTTGAAAAATTCCTTTGCTGCATTAGCAGTATGTTTGGGATAATTGTCTTGCTGTAGAATTAACTGCCGGCCAATGAGTTTTAAGGTATTTGTTTGAACTTGAGCAGATAGGATGTGTCTATTCACTTCAGAATTCATTATGCTACTACCATCAGCAGTTGTATCATCAATGAAGATGAGTGAGCCAGTACCAACAGCAGCCATACATGCCCAGGCCATAACACCCCCACCACCGTGTTTCACAGATGAAGTGGTATGCTTTGGATCTTGGACAGTTCCTTCTCTCCATACTTTGCTCTTGCCATCAGTCTGATATGTTAATCTTTGTCTCATCTGTCCAAAATACCTTTTTTCAGAACTGTGGTTGCTCTTTTAAGTACTTCTTGTCAAACAGTAACCTGGCCATCCTATTTTTGAGGCTAACCAGTGGTTTGCATCTTGCAGTGTAGCCTCTGTATTTCTATTCATGAAGTCTTCTGCGGACAGTGATCATTGACAAATCCACACCTGGCTCCTGAAGAGTGTTTCTGATCTGTCGGACAGGTGTTTGGGGATTTTTCTTTATTATAGAGAGAATTCTTCTGTCATCAGCTGTGGAGGTCTTCCTTGGCCTGCCAGCCCCTTTGTGATTAGTAAGCTCACCAGTGCTCTCTTTCTTCTTAATGGTGTTGATTTTGGTACGCCTAAGGTTTGGCTGATGTCTCTAACAGTTTTATTCTTGTTTCACACTCATAATGGATTATTTGACCTTCATTGGCACAACTTGGTTCTCATGTTGATAACCAGCAAATAAAAGTTTCCAAAGGTGATGGAAAGACTAGGCGCTGAGAGCTGTCTTATACCTGCATTAAGGAGGCAATTAAACACACCTGAGCCTGTGAAGCCATGTGTCCCAAATATTATGGTGCCCTGAAATGTATAAACACAGCTGGTGAAACCAAATGTATAAAAAATGTATTTTATTAAAATCTGACAATGTGCACTTTAACCACATGTGATTTTTTTTTCTATTACAAATCTCAAATTGTGGAGTACAGAGGCAAATAAATAAATGATGGGTCTTTGTCCCAAACATTATGGAGGGCACTACACCTCTATCATGTCACCTCTCAGCATCTTTCTTTTCAAGAAAAACAGGCATATGCTCTACTACAATGATAGCTCGCGATCTCCAATCCAGGAAATGTCCTGTTCAATTGCAAGATAGACATACAATGTCAGGGAGAGAAAGATTGGCATTTCTGAGAGTAAAATAAAATAACCAAGAGTAAGAGCGATGTGTAAAGATGTTAATTTCCAACCTAACAATAGGGCTTTAAGCATTTACTTGTCTTGATACCTCACTTTGCTGCTTGCAAGAAATTTGCCAAGCCATCATCTAAATTATACTGCCCACCGTCCACCTGATTTGCACGTTGACCTCAGACTCTGAACGTAGATGGAACACAACTGCTTTCTTTAAAATATTTGTTTCTTGAAGAAGAAAATAATCCTGGAGGAATTTGCATTTGTGGAACATGCTTTTCTTTCGTCAAAACGAGCATAATTATGTTTTACCATTTGACTTTTATAAAAACGGTAAAAGAATTAATCGATACAAGCAAGAATCAAAAATCGATCTTAAAGATGAAAATTCAGAATAACAGCAGAAAATAGAAATTAACTTGGGTATATTGCCACCTCTAGGAATAAATGACAGTTTGCTCAGTTCTTTTTTGAAATAATCTGACGATCAAAGTGAGAGCTGCCTCCTTCTGTGACTCACTGTTTCAATCTTCCTGCCTGGTTGGGAATGTCAATGAGCCCGTACCTTCACTGGTTCTCATTTTCATCCCTCTGTTCTGAATAGGCTGCATGTAGAACTGCGCTAAGTAGATCAAATTTCCCATGAAGTGGCTGTTTGAAGCATTGTAAACCATGCTTTTCTGTCATTTTGCACAATGGCTTACAAATAGCAAAAAAAAGGTGACCTGCTGGCAGTAGATTAGATTAGAGACTCTGCCTCAGAGCGTTACACGGCATTATAGGGCGCGAGGAAGAGGTGCGCTACTAGGATGTAGTTATCACGATGCAGGGAACTGCAAACACTGCAGCCAACTAACTGTACACGGCTCGCCATAATTTGTGGCTGCAGCTCTCCGGAGCCAACCTTTTTCTGAGATGTGCTTGCAGATATGTCTATAATTGGATTAGTTCTGAGCAACAGTTGCAGAGCAGCTTTCTGCCCAGCAGAGTGCTAGTTGCAGAATGCCTGCCTGAGTGGTGGACTCCTCATGGAGTCCAAGGGGCAGGATCAACATCCATCGATTCCTAGCTCTCTGGTGCAAAATCCATGCAATGAATCCATGTCCAGTTTCCCTGGCCCAAGTGCATTGGACCCATTGAAATGAGTGGGAGAAATTGGCCATGCTGGATAGGTAAGTGGACCCATTTATTTGGTTAAGTAGTTTAAATCTTTTTATGTGCATGTGCACATTAAGTGGATGGCTCGACTAATTATGTATTGTCTTTCCGCTGACTGGTTAGCACGCAACAAAAGCTTTTCACTGTACCTCGGTGCATGTGACAATAAACTAAATGAAACATTTTAATATCATGTTTATTATTTAATAAGTCGCATGAGATTTGGAATATTTGTGAATGTCACTTGATTTAAACAACAGCCTGAGCAGCGGGTGAGCTGTGGGTGGGGATGAGGCTCCTCGGTGGTCAAGGCCATTGTATGCGTGCAGATGCGCAGGCACGTGTGCTGGGGCAATCTGCGAGCCATTGTACTGCTCGTGGTCTTGCAAATGAACTAGCAACCAGCTTCCTTGTGGAATATTTCACCCTGGATCACAATGTGATCCGCAAGGCAGGCAACTGGGGATTCTGAAGGCAGCCTGGAGATGGTGGCAAGTCTATGAACAAGACATATTGACGCAAGTTCAGCCAATGCATATATGAACACAACCACATGAAGATGAATATCAATGCATCTTATAATTTATGTTACATTCTGTAGTTGTTCTATTAAAAACGGAAACGTAATGCCCTTTCTAGTTTAGAGATGCAGCAGGGAAACAGGCCCTTTGTCCCTCCAAGTCCATGCTGATCATCGATCAACCTTACACTAGCTCTGTTATCCCATGGTTTTGTATCCTACACACAAGGGACAATTTACAGAAGCCAATTAACTTACAAACCTGCACGTCTTTGGAATGTAAGCGTAAGCCAGAGCACCCAGAGAAAACCCATGTGGTCGCTGGGGGGAAATTACAAACTCTGTACAGACAGCAACCATGGTCAGGATCGAACCCAGGTCTCTGGCACTGTAAGGCAGCAACTTTACCAATGCGTCACCGTGCCACCCATATACAAAATTTTAAATACAAAAATAAAATTGATAGGTCTGTGTACAACATGATGAATTGTAATGTCTACGACTTTATAAAATGGTTTAACTTGAGCATCTGTGCTCAGCATGAAAAAATAATCTTTCAATTACATTTTGACTTGCTATAGCGTAGAATGTGTTTTTATATACACACTGTCCTTTACCGGAGCATTTCCCAACAGCCAAACAAAAATTCTGCCATTGCACTTATCACATTGAATGGACACAGATCCTTTCTGTTCACTACTCTTGAGATAACATAATGAGTTATTCTCCTTTAAACTCAGTGAATTGAGCTGCAAGCCACATCACAAGTCACATCTATTGTATTGGAATAAACTTTTCATTAAAAAAGCACACACTTTGCTGTAAGTAGCGTCTCCCTTTCTTATTATCTAAATAGTTAAGAGTGGAACACCTCTGATCAATCTTCATCAATTCTAACTCTTTGCCACTCACAGTGACTTTAGCATTTATCCCCACAGTGTGGACATTAAAGTAATCAGCCACATCACCTAAGGAGTTTTTAAACATATCATTACTGGCAGATGCTTTCTCCAGTCCATCTTTTCCAGACTGGAGGTGCCTTGCTTTCATATAATTGTAGAACAGATAACTTCTATCCAGCTCAGCGTCAGCCTGGCATGTGTTCTCTGTTGTCACCATTCAATCATTATTCTCCATATCTCTTCCATCCTGATCCTTTGTTTCTCATCCTATTCCTTTTTTCGCCACCAATTCTCTTTTCTTGACTGATCTCTTTTGCCCCATTCTCTTCCATTCTCATTCACCCCTACCCTTCCCTTCCTACTCCTATCTTTCCTTTTCCGTTCAACCTTTTTCATTCCTCCCCACCCCACTTTCTCTCCTTCTCTCATTCCATCTGTTTCCATCACTTCTTAAAGCACACGGTATTGGGGGTTCAGTATTGATGTGGATAAAGAACAGGCTGGCAGACAGGAAGCAAAGAGTAGGAGTAAACGGGTCCTTTTCACAATGGCAGGCAGTGACTAGTGGGGTACCGCAAGGCTCAGTGCTGGAACCCCAGCTATTTACAATATATATTAATGAATTGGACGAGGGAATTGAATGCAACATCTCCAAGTTTGCGGATGACACAAAGCTGGGGGGCAGTGTTAGCTGTGAGGAGGATGCTAGGAGGCTGCAAGGTGACTTAGATAAGTTGGGTGAGTGGGCAATTGCATGGCAGATGCAGTATAATGTGGATAAATGTGAGGTTATCCACTTTGGTCGCAAGAACAGGAAAGTAGACCATTATCTGAATGGTGGCCGATTAGGAAAAGGGGAGATGCAACGAGACCTGGGGGTCATCTAGCCTGTCCAACCCCTTAAGAATTTTGTAAGTTTCTATAAGATCCCCCCTCAGTCTTCTAAATTCTAGCGAGTACAAGCCGAGTCTATCCAGTCTTTCTTCATATGAAAGTCCTGCCATCCCAGGAATCAGTCTGGTGAACCTTCTCTGTACTCCCTCTATGGCAAGAATGTCCTTCCTCAGATTAGGAGACCAAAACTGTACGCAATACTCCAGGTGTGGTCTCACCAAGACCCTGTACAACTGCAATAGAACCTCCCTGCTCCTATACTCAAATCCTTTTGCTAAGAATGCTAACATACCATTCGGTTTCTTCACTGCCTGCTGCACCTGCATGCCTACTATCAATGACTGGTGTACCATGACACCCAGGTCTTGTTGCATATCCCCTTTTCCTAATCGGCCACCTTTCAAATAATAGTCTACTTTCCTGTTTTTGCCACCAAAGTGGATAACCTCTCATTTATCCACATTATACTGCATCTGTCATGCATTTGCCCACTCACCCAGCCTATCCAAGTCACCTTGCAGCCTCCTAGCATCCTCCTCAAAGCTAACACTGCCCCCCAGCTTCGTGTCATCCGCAAACTTGGAGATGTTGCATTCAATTCCCTCGTCCAAATCATTAATATATATTGTAAATAGCGGGGTACCAGCTCTGAGCCTTGCGGTACCCCACTAGTCACTGCCTGCTATTGTGAAAAGGACCCGTTTACTCCTACTCTTTGTTTCCTGTCTGCCAGCCAGTTCTCTATCCACATCAATACTGAACCCCCAATACCGTGTGCTTTAAGTTTGTATACTAATCTCTTATGTGGGACCTTGTCGAAAGCCTTCTGAAAGTCCAGATATAACACCCAGATATAATGACTCAGAAAACATTAAACATTAATAATAATAAGACATTAATGATAAAACACCATTGATCAAGCATGTGAACCAACAAAATACCAGATCAAAGGGAGGCTACAGATTTTTGGCTGATGAGTAGGGCAACTACTCATGGATTAAAACCATATAACCATATAACCATATAACAATTACAGCACGGAAATAGGCCATCTCGGCCCTTCAAGTCCGTGCCGAACACTTTTTTCCCCCCTAGTCCCATCTACCTGCACTCAGACCATAACCCTCCATTCCTTTCCCTTCCATATACCAATCCAATTTATTTTTAAATGATAAAATCGAACCTGCCTCCACCACTTCCACTGGAAGCTCATTCCACACAGCTACCACTCTCTGAGTAAAGAAGTTCCCCCTCATGTTACCCCTAAACTTCTGTCCCTTAATTCTGAAGTCATGTCCTCTTGTTTGAATCTTCCCTACTCTGAATGGGAAAAGCTTATCCACGTCAACATAATTTTAAAGACCTCTATCAAGTCCCCCCTTAACCTTCTGCGCTCCAGAGAATAAAGACCTAACTTATTCAACCTTTCTCTGTAACTTAGTTGCTGAAACCCAGGCAACATTCTAGTAAATCTCCTCTGTACTCTCTCTATTTTGTTGACATCCTTCCTATAATTGGGCGACCAAAATTGTACACCATACTCCAGAATTGGTCTCACCAATGCCTTGTACAATTTCAAACCTGCAGTAAAACTCATTCAGGTCCTTGGTCAGCTGATGATTGTCGTTTGAAGTTGTCATCCAGGTCGTTGGTCAGCTGACGATTTCTGTTTGAAATCATCAGAAGTCATAGAAGGTACATGGTGGGATGCTTGCTTGGATGTCGTATTATAACTTTATAAAAGTTAGACTACAGCTGGAATACTGTTGCCAGTTCTGGTCGCCACACGATGGAGTGAATGTGATTACACTGGAGAAGGTGCAGAGGAGATCGGCTCGATCGGTTTAAGGAAATGGAATGAGTTTGATTTCCTTTGAGAGGAAGCAGCTGAGGGGTGACCTGACAGAGGGATACAAAATTATGAAACAATAAATCACAACAATTTGTTTTACAAAGAATGCATAAGTATAAAGTGCGTGGTAGAAAGTTTGGAGGGGATTCCTCTGGGGAGGTTTTCACACAATGAATGGATAGACTATGAAACACACTGTCTGAGGAAGTGGTTTGCCCACCTCTTTGCAGAATGTGGTTTCACTGAGAGGGTCTGGAGCAGCCCTGGATTAACCATTAAGCAAAATATGCACGTGCTTAGGGCATCAAGGGAAGGCGGCACCAGAGAGTTTATTCCAGTGCCGGGTTTATCATGGACCATGGTGCGGCTGAACCAGGGCCCACAAATATTTACTGCATCCCCAAGTCAATTATCAAAATTAGAGCAATATAGCTGAAATTATTCATGGTTTTCACTGTAGCCTATTATTCGTCAAATTAAATTTTACTCTCTCTGTCTCTCTCTCTCTTCAATTGATGTGCTACCTATATAAGACATAATATGCAATCTGACTTTGGAAAGTTCTGGAATGCATATTGTAAGGAGATGTAAAATGGAATATGCTATAGAGATGTGATCAGTTCACGTCGTCATCCTGTCAAGTGACTCCCGTCCACTGACAGGGTTTGAGACTTGTAAGTGCAGCTGTGCTCAGTCGCTCACTCAGCGTGCCACAACACAACATGTTAACATTGTAAGTTAAGGGCCTGTCCCACTTGGGCATCATTTGCACGGCACTCAAGTGGGGCGCGAAGATTTTGTGAATCTCAAACGTCTCACCACGGGCCATGCGCGAGTAATGCACGCCATGCGGGAGTGACACGTAAATGATGTCGTGTCCTGCGTTGTGACGCGTAAATGATGTCGCGTAAATGACGTGCAAATAACGCCCGTGGGACAGGCCCTGAAGCTGATTCCCCAGTTTTTTTCTCTCATTTCATGACATTGCTGACAGTATATAATGTTTCATGATAATATATTTGCGTGGTAGTGCTTATAAAAATATGATGATACTGAAAACGGGATACTTTGTATTCTCATTCTAATGTCACATTTTTAAATGCAATGTAATACTGGTGCCTTAGCGTTTACTGTAAATAAATCTTACTGTAAGTTTTGTTTCATTTCGAAAGATAAAATGTTATTTTACGGTTTAGTATTATTTTATTTTGAATTACATATATATGAGGGAACCATAATCTTTTCAGTGCTTTGGGCCTCTAAAGATTTAAATGCGTCCCTGGTCTGGAGGATGATGCTGGGATCCTCATCACGGTTTATTGAGGGCAGCTGTGTAACCGAGGAATTTTTTGACTTCCCAGGATTCATTCGGGACATCAAGTGCTGCTGGAAAACCATCATTCAGTGAAAGACGCTCTTTGGTCTGCCTGATACTTGTTGGTTTTCCAGCAGAGCGAGATGTCCGCGAGGGACTATTGCCGACTGGCCCTAGTCCAGATTCCAGGAGTAAGTGCTAGGGGATGCACTGAAGCCTGGTGTAGTCAACGCAAAAGTTCTGTGGGATAGGGCTGCATATTGAAGGGCTGAGTGTGGTGGAAATGCCCCTCAAACGAGAGAAGGGATATCATCCCAGGGGGCCACATGAGTGACTGGGAATTTTGTGTAAAGCCACGTGCTAACACTGTTGAGTATGACACTACCAATAACCATATAACCATAAAACTATATAACAATTACAGCATTACAATATTGAATGTATAGACACTAAGAATTTATTAAGAGTTTTTGCACAAATTTGTTTTGTTTATATTTTTTATTTTGAATAAGGTTTATTTATGAAATTAAAAAGTAAGAGGGAATGGGTACAGGGATTCATAAATCACTATCCAAAAATTTGAGATAAGGAATACAATTTGATCTTGCAGAATTTGCGTTAAAAAAAAGTAAATGTACACAAAGATTTAAATTCGCTTTCCTGATGTGAGCGGTGATGAAGTGGCTTTGCATTTATATGGAAATTGAATTACTGGAGTTTCCCTGTACTTCCGTCCCCTTCCTCCTGCACTGTCTCCCTTCTCATCTGATCCCTTCTTATCCTGCCCCATCTTCTCATTCTCTCCCAGTCTTTTTCCTTTGCTTGCCTTTCTCTTCCTTTCCCTGTTATCCCTTCTCCTGTTGCATCATCCCGCTCCTACTTGCCCTGTCCCTTCTGCCCCATCCTCTCCCTTCCTGCCTCATTCCTTCTCATCCCCCTCCCTAACACCGCCCCCCTCTCTTACTGCCCCATCCTTTCTCATTCCGCCTCAACACTTCTCTTCCAAACGATTGTCAATGAACTGCAGAGGATGCCAAAAAGACTTATGAGGATGCTATCGAGCCTGGAGAGTTTGTTATAAGGAGAGGCTGGATCGGCAAGGTCTTTTTTTCTTGGAGTGCAGGAGGCCGAGTAGTGACCTTATGGAGGTTTATAAAGTCATGAGGGGCATACAGTAAATGAGGTGGATAGCCGCAATCTTTTCCACTGTGTATGGGAGTTTAAAACTGGGGAGCATAGTAGTATGGTGAGAAGGGTAAGATTTTAAAAGGGGCCTGAGGGACAATTATTTTACACAGAAAGTGGTCCACAGGAAGCAAAGAGTAGGAGTAAACGGGTGCTTTTTACAATGGCAGGCAGTGACTAGTGGGGTACCGCAAGGCTCAGTTCTGGGACCCCAGCTATTTACGATATATATTAATGATTTGGACGAGGGAATTGAATGCAACATCTCCAAGTTTGCGGATGACACAAAGCTGGGGGGCAGTGTTAGCTGTGAGGAGGATGCTAGGAGGCTGCAAGGTGACTTGGATAGACTGGGTGAGTGGGCAAATGCATGGCAGATGCAGTATAATGTGGATAAATGTGAGGTTATCCACTTTGGTGGCAAAAACAGGAAAGTAGATTATTATCTGAATGGTGGCCGACTAGGAAAGGGGGAGATGCAACGAGACCTGGGTGTCATGGTACACCAGTCATTAAAAGTAGGCATGCAGATGCAGCAGGCAGTGAAGAAGGCGAATGGTATGTTAGCATTCATAGCAAAAGGATTTGAGTATAGGAGCAGGGAGGTTCTACTGCAGTTGTACAGGGTCTTGGTGAGACCACACCTGGAGTATTGCGTACAGTTTTGGTCTCCTAATCTGAGGAAAGACATTCTTGCCATAGAGGGAGTACAGAGAAGGTTCACCAGACTGATTCCTGGGATGTCAGGACTTTCATATGAAGAAAGACTGGATAGACTCGGTTTGTACTCGCTAGAATTTAGAAGATTGAGGGGGGATCTTATAGAAACTTACAAAATTCTTAAGGGGTTGGACAGGCTAGATGCAGGAAGATTGTTCCCGATGTTGGGGAAGTCCAGAACAAGAGGTCACATTTTAAGGATAAGGGGGAAATCTTTTAGGACCGAGATGAGGAAAACTTTTTTCACACAGAGAATCGTGAATCTCTGGAATTCTCTGCCGCAGAAGGTAGTTGAGGCCAGTTCATTGGCTATATTTAAGAGGGAGTTAGATGTGGCCCTTGTGGCTAAAGGGATCAGGGGGTATGGAGAGAAGGCAGGTACAGGATACTGAGTTGGATGATCAGCCATGATCATATTGAATGGTGGTGCAGGCTCGAAAGGCCGAATGGCCTACTCCTGCACCTATTTTCTATGTTTCTATATATATGGAACGAGCTGCAAGAGGAAGGGGGAGAAGTGTGTACAATTGTGACATTTAAAAGACGCTTGGATAGGTACATGGAGAGGAAAGATTTGGAGATTATATCGGACAGGAAAGACAATGGGGCTGGCTTAGTTTGGTTACTTGGTGTGCATGTATGAATTGGGATGAATGGCATGTTTCCGTGCTCTTCAATGCCTCTATGGCTCTATAACTCCAGCTAGCAATGTCCATATTCCGATCACTGCTGCTGCTTGATAATTCCACCAACAAAAGTGCATCTTATTTGCTGGAAAATGACATGTACTGTATGTTAAAATTTGGTTCATTTTTTTTAGGACAGCATGAGAAATTATGATTTGAATTGTTAACTTCTGTCTGAGCTTACATCTATTTTAATGAGACTGAACAAGTTGCCTAACTGAACAAGTTGCTTAAGACAAATTTAATTTCCTCGGTAATAACTGGAGAATGAAATCTTATCAGTTAACCAGCATATTTTCTCCTTCCTTAAGGCCTTTCAAACTACTTCCAATGATCTATATATTTTTCAAGACGTACAACACGTGCTCATGTGTTTACAGTTTTACTTTTGTGGGGCCATTTCTAATTGCTGTGTCGATGTATGTGCACTTGTGACTCCAGGCTTGTCTGAAATCAGGTCTCTTCACATCTTGCCGTGCAGTCTGACCAAACTGCGGCTGGCAATTTGGCTTTTGGAATCAGGTCTCCACTTGGAAGAGGAGTAATTTAGGACATGTGGCTCACCAGAGAGGAAGGATTTCAGCCTGCTGAGGGCTGGAGAAGGAAGCTGAAGTGGGATTTGTCGGCATGGGCTGGGTGGCCGACAATGGAGAATATAATAAACCTTTGTTTTAACGGACCCCTATATAACAGATTTTGGTTCTAGCGGATGGACCTCCCCATGCCACCCCTGGCTTGCATAGACTCGGATTCCTGCACAGCCACCACCAACAGGACGGGCTCAGTCACCATGGGGCTCCCTCCCCTCTCACCAGTTGCCTTCTTCCTGTTGACCGTGGCTTTTCTTGCTCCACGGTTGTCACCTCCGCCTTCTCCAGTTGCTGTGTCCACTTGGCCTCTTCCCACCACCACCTCCTCCTTGTCCCCTGGATCCGCCAACATACTCAACCTTGGACGATATTAGCAGCTGGGGAGGAGAAGGAGGAGGTGGCATCAGTGGAGGGGGAGCAGACAAAGCGACAGCTGACAGGGAGAAGCTGCGGCTGGTGCGAGGGGAGGGAGCCACGCAGTGACCAAACAGTGCCTTGTAGTTGGCAGTGGCCTGAAGAAAGAGCTGATGGCTATGGGCTACAACGTGAACCCCAACAACAGCCGCATGACTGTGCGGTAGCTGGTGAAGAAGAGCTTGCTAGTGCAGACCAGTGGCATTGGTGCCTAGTTTTAAGACGAAAAGACAGAAGGTGCTGGAGTAACTCAGCAGCCTAAATCAGTCTGAAGAAGGTCCCAACATCACCTATCCATGTTCTACAGAGATGATACCTGACCACTGAGTTACTCCTGTACTTTGTGTCCTTTTGTGTATTAATCATCATATGCAGTTCTTTGTTTCAACTACATGCAATGAGAAAACCTTATTCGGCAATAACGGACACTATTCCTCTTCCAATGGACCATTATAATGAGGGTTTACTGTATATAAAATAATGAGAGGCATATGTAGACAGTCAAGACCTTTTTCCCAGGATGGAAGTATCAAATATCAGAGGACATAGCTTTAAGGTGAGAGCAGCAAAGTTTAAAGGAGATATGTCGGGCAAGCCGAGTCTATTACACAGAGAGGTGAGTGCCTGGAACGCACTGCCAGAGGTGGTGGAGAAGGCAGATATGATAGTGGTATATAAGAGACTTTTGGATAAACACATAGATATACAGGGAATGGAGGGATATTGATTATGTGCAGGCAGATAGTTGGTCTTGGCATCATGTTCGGCACAGACATTGGGGGTCAAAGGGCTAGTTGATGTGCTGTGCTATTCAATGTTCTATTTTAATCTCGTGGTGTCTCATTATAATGCCTGGAATCAATTACTTCATACCATGGTTTATCTGAAATCTTCAGATCTTCACTGGTTTACAGGAAGTCCTTGTTTAAAATCGATGGTTGAAACCCTCCTTAAGACACTGGAAAAAGTGTTTTGGAGATGAATAAGTAATGTATTGCTACAGTAGAATGCCAGAATTGTGCTTTCACGGCCAAATTTATGTTAAGAAAGAAACGATGTAAAATCTTGTTGCTGACATTTAGTTAATGGAATAATTAGTGGTCATGTGTTCCCTTTATTGCTTGTCGTTGCAGCAAAGCGATTTTGTAAGAACTCCAGTTCGGCCAGCAGCACGACAAGCAGCTATGCTCCCAGCAGCAGCAGCAGCAGCATCAGCTGTGGCGGAGGCAGCAGTGCCAGCAGCACCTCGAGCAAGAGCAGCTTTGACTACACACACGATATGGAGGCAGCACACATGGCAGCCACCGCCATACTCAACCTGTCCACTAGGTGCCGAGAGATGCCACAGAATCTCTCGACCAAGCCTCAGGATCTATGCGCCAGGGTAAGTGATGTCCTTTTCAAGGTTTGTAGGATGGAACTGTGCAGATGCTGGTCTACACCGAAGATAGATGCAAAATGCTAGAGTAACTCAGTGGGTCAGGCAGTTTTTCTGGAGAAAACGAAGAGGTGACGTTTCGGGTCGAGACCCTTCTTTAGACTGTGGAAGGGTCTCAACCCGAAATGTCACCTGTTCCTTTTCTCCAGACCTACCAACTTACTCCAGCATTTTGTGTTCTTTTCAGGGTTCTTCTCTGGTGTAATTGGCAATCCTTGGCTTCCCCTTTGTCACATACAGCTGTGTGCATGTGTGTGTACAAACCTAAGCACAAAGAAAATCCCAATGACACTGTGTAACATATAAAGTGCTGCGGCTTCACTGAAGAGTCTGGCAATTGATGCTTTGTTCTATGAACCTGAACTTTTGTAAGGATTTTAATTTACCAATTTTTGATTAAGATTCATTCTGCTTCATTCCTCACAATCCTCTTTCAGGTAGTAGAGCAAATGAAAATCCAGTTTTGAGACCGACTATCACCCCCCCCCCCCCCCCCCCCCCCCCCCCCCCCCCCCATATCTGCCTACTTGGAAAGTAAGATCACACCCCTACTCTCAATACTGCATTTTAAGTGTATAGAGCAAGGCATGACTCCACCAATCTCTCTCCTGCCTCACAGCTTAGAACATTATGGAATGCAACTACAATATGAAGATTTGTTCAATTTAAAGTAACTCTGGGAACTCCAGAGGCTGTACAAATCTAAGGCTTCATAAAACCTTTCAGAGTCGTGGAAGTGGAGCTCTTTGAAAAATAATTCATGTTCATAAATTCATAAGTTATAGGAGAAGAATTAGGCCATTTGACCCATCTAGTCTACTCAGTCACTCAATCATGGCTGATTTATCTTTCCCTCTCAACCGCATTCTCCTGCCTTCTCCCCATAACCTCTGACACCCGTACTAATCAAGAATCTGTCAATCTCCACCTTAAAAATATCCATTGACTTGGCCTCCACAGCTGTCTGTGGCAATAAATTCCACAGATTCACCACCCTGTGACTAAAGAGATTCCTCCCTATCTCCTTTCTAAATACACTTCCTTTTATTCTGAGCCTATGGCCTCTGGTCTGAGACTCACCCACTAGTGGAAGCTGGTGGAAACATCCTCTCCACGTTCATCTACAACCATCTCCATACTAAGATTTTTCTTGATAAAGGCAAAATTTTTAAAATGCACAGCTAACAATGGGAGATAGGAACAGAAGCAAGTTCTTTATCTCTTTGAGATCAATGTGTTAGTACTCAAGAATATACCTCATGCAACAATTGGATATGCACCCGAGAAATGTACGTAATTAACTGGCTGCTACAATTCATCATTGTAGCCACTGCCCCATGATTGATAGACTTGGCTACAATCACAATATGGCTCTTAAAGTCAGCATTATACTCTCTGAGATGTCCTGAGCTCTCGTTTTCAAGAAGCATTCCTCTTGCAGTTCCTCAGCATGCTTTTTTTTCGTTTTTCTCTGTCTTACTCAAGCTTTTTAAGACAGTTATTGTGTGCATTGGGGCCATACCTATTAGATACAGGATTGAGTTAACCAAACTAATTTTTTTGCAAAGTCCTTGTTAATGCATCTGAGCAAGTTTTTATTCTGCACTTCCAGAGAGGCTGATCTGTCTGTGCTTGAAACACTATATTATTAATGTTGCACTTACTTCAATATCTTTATCCTTTACATTTCTAATTATTTCTTAAAATCCAATTTTCTAAGAAATATGTCTTCTTCTTCACTTTCAGGTGATGTGAAAGTGACAATTGAGAAATCCTTGATAATAATAAGAATTTTTTATTTTTTTTTTTAAAAAGCTCACATAAGCTCCTTGATACCAATGCTATTCAGTTAAATCATAGCTGATCTATTTGCCCACCTGAGCATTATATTCCTTAATTCATTATCTATTGTAATTCAACCATTCTCAGTCAATCTCCTTCTGCCCTTTGGCACAGAGAATCCCCAATTCCTTCTATTTACAGATAATTTGCTTCACAATGTTCCTCCTCATTGCCCTGGCTTTAATTTTAAGTTTATGTTCTCTCAAACCTTATCCCTCTTGCAGCAAAGATACTTTATTTTCTCTCACCATTGCCCGCGTTTCTTTTTGCCAAAGTATCTCAAAACTACATGCAGTGATTTAAGCATTTTCTTGTATCACTCATGGGTGTGGCCAGCATTTATTGCCATCCACAATTGCCCTTTGGAAACTCGTATTTAGCCCCTTCTTGGAAAGCTACAATCTGGCGGGTAATATATTTGGATAGAAAGTTACAGGATTTAGTCCCAGTGATGATGAAGGAACAGTAATGTATTTCCTAGTCAGGTTGGTGTGCGATTTCAAAGAGAAATTTCTAATGGTGATATTCCCACGTGTCTGTTTCACTTGCCCTGCTGTAGCAGGGAGCGTGCAGAGATCTCCGCAGTACCTCTGCAACAGTCTTGACAAGTAACTGCAGTGCATTTCATGGATGAGACACTAAACATTGGTAGTGTGAAAATGAAATGAAAACTAAATGTTTAGGTCGGTGGTTGGGATACCACTTCATCGAGCAGTCTTATCCTGGATGGTGTTGAACTTTTTGCATATTGCAGGCAACTGGATAATATTTCATTGCATTCAATCTTGTGTACTGGAGATGGCCGAAAGGCTTTGGGGTATCAGCAAGTGAACCATTTGCCAAAGAATATCCAGTGTGTGCTCTGTTCCTGTAGCTACAGTTTATACATAGATCCAGTTCAGTTTCTCAGCAGTGTTGACCACCAGGATATTAATGCTAGTGAGCTCAGCAATGATAATGCTGTTGAATACAAAGGAGACGCTGTTAGATTCTTTTTTGTGGAGACAGTTATTATCTGGCAGTTGTGTGGCCTGAATGTTACTTGTCACTTACCCGTGGGATATGCAGAGGCACTTACGTTGCTGTGTAGAACATCATTTAATGAGTCCTGAACGGACCTGAGCATTGTTCAATTGCCTGTGGAGATTGTGACACAGGGAAGGTCATTGATGAAACAGCTGAAGATGTTTGGTCTAGGCACACTGTCCAGAAAAGCCTCTCTAATCATGTTTGAGGGATGAGGTGATTAACCTGCAATGGCAACATCTACGGAAGACAAAAATGTTGGAGAAAAGCAGCGGGTGAGGCAGCATCTATGGAGCAAAGGAAATAGACAACGTTTCGGGCCAAAACCCTTCTTCAGACTGTCCAGTCCAGTCTGAATAAGGGTTTGGGGCCCGAAACGTTGCCTATTTCCTTCGCTCCATGGATGATGCCTCACCCGCTGAGTTTCTCCAGCATTTTTATCTCCCTTTGATTTTCCAGCATCTGCAGTTCCTTCTTAAACATGGCAACATCTACTCTCCCTTGTACAAGATCTGATAGCAACTTCTGGAGAGCAATCCCCTGCTACATTTTGTTATCCACATTATCAGGACTACTTAATTGCTACACTCTGTCATAAGGCCATAAGGAATAGGAGTAGAATTAAGCCATTCGGCCTATCAAGTCTATTCCGTCATTCAATCATGGCTTTTATATCTCACCATCCTAACCCCATTCTCATGCCTTCTCCCAATAACCTCTTACACCCATACTAATCAAGAATCTATCTATCTCTACCTTATAAATATCCACTGACTTTGCCTCCACAGCTTTCTGTGGCAAATATTTCCACAGATTCACCACCCTCTGATTAAATACATTTATCTTCATCTCCTTCCTAAAAGAACATCCTTTAATTCTGATATCAAGGGCAGTCACGCACTTCTGAGGTTCAACTCTTACGTCTAGGCATGGACCATGGTTACATTGAGGTTTTGGGCTAAGAGGCACTGGCAGTACCCAAAATGAATGACAGATAAGATGATTATTATTATTAAGATTGAAGTTTCTGAGTACTTAGATGCACATCCATTATCCCTGGCAGATGACCGGGACAGATTTGGCCTGCACACCTGGCCAACACGTCATGCGGTCAACTGATTTCAGTAGTATCTGGCAGTGGTTTCAGTCAATGAACCATAATCTCCTTCCCTTTGTATCTCAGACCACTAAGAATGGCTATTGGTACCTAACTACAGTTTCAAATAGTTTATGTACTTGGATGCCTTGCTCTTTTTGCTTTGTTATGCTCCAATTTTTCATGATTTGGATATACTGTGTTTATACAGTCCAAGGTCCAGAATGGATCTCTTCATTCATAAGAATCCAACTGCCATAGTTTTGCTCACTTACCTCAGTCTCTTGTTGTCCATTGGATCTCCCTCGTTCCAACTGGACTACTTATTGTGGAGTTTCTTCAAAGTATGACAACTTTAAAGAAGCTTTCCTCTATGATGCAGGGTCTTGACCCGAAATGTCAGTAGTACCTCCCCTACCGCCCACCCACATATTCTGGTCGACCTATTTAATGCAGTGTACTAATTAGAAAGAAACACAAATAAGTAACTCTTTGATACAGGGAAAATATACGGTTCCTGGACAGTGGGAAAGAAGGGGAAAAAAAACTGAAATTGACGTAGAGGGAAATGGGTTTTGCAGTTATTAAAGAATAGCATTGGAATAAATTATCCTTTTAGAATGCTGATAGGAAAAGGGGGGTACTTGCTCTGAGGCCAAGCTAATAATGTCCAAAGTGCAGGGAACGATCTGTTCGAAATAAGAGAATGAGTTTGAAAATGAAGAAAAGGAGAAGTCTTACATGGCTTTACTAAGAAGAACGAGTAGGAGTATATGGGAGTCAATTACCTTGCAATGAATTTTGATTGAAAGCACATGCCCTGAAGTCAAGGCAGGAAAGGGAAGTTCAAATAAAGGGTTAGAAACTGGAAACGTTCGACATTCCTGCTCGATCACCTGTGATAGAATAGGAATATAATTATCAATGTATCAGAAAAACAGTTGAGAGAGAACCGGAGTAGTTAGGTACATAGAATGTTCTGCATTCCCTCAGAAGATGTAGACAAAGTCAAGACCCGGTTTGGTTGCCATGGCAGTTCCCTTGGCAGTTGATTCTCATGGCATAAACTATTTGCCAGTTCCCATGGCATGCTGGAATCAGAAAGAGAAATTATTTGTTGTGGTAACAACTTTAGTCAAAGAAGGATTGTGGTGATGGAGTCAATGGAAGGGAAGTTGGTTTGCGTGATGGTTTGGGCTACATCCACATTTCCCAGCAATTTCTTGCGGTCTTGGGTGGAGCTGTTCCCAATCCATGTTGTTATGTATCCCAATAAAATGCTTTCTACGGTGCGTTGGTAAATGTTGGTGAGGGTTGGTGAGGATTGGTGGGGACATGCCAAACTTCCTGAGGAAGCATGTAGTTACATGAGTTTTGGATGACCACAAGTTAATGGACAACAGAATTTGGCAAAAGTGCATGAGACAGTTATGTATGTGTTCACAAAGGCATGAACAATTCTTTCAACAATGGATAAACTGAGACATAGAAACATAGAAACATAGAAAATATTTGCAGGAGGAGGCCATTCGGCCCTTCGAGCCAGCACCGCCATTCATTGTGATAATGGCTGATCGTCCCCTATCAATAACCCATGCCTGCCTTCGCCCCATATCCCTTTACTCCACTGGCCCCTAGAGCTCTATCTAACTCTCTCTTAAATCCATCCAGTGACTTGGCCTCCACTGCTCTATGTGGCAGGGAATTCCATAAATTCACAACTCTCTGGGTGAAAATGTTTTTTCTCACCTCAGTCTTAAATGACCTCCCCTTTATTCTAAGACTGTGGCCTCTGGTTCTGGACTCGCCCAACATTGGGAACATTTTTCCTGCATCTAGCTTGTCCAGTCCATTTATAATTTTATATGTTTCTATAAAATCCCCTCATCCTTCTAAACTCCAGTGAATACAAGCCTAGTATTTTCAATCTTTCCTCATATGACAGTCCTGCCATCCCAGGGATCAATCTCGTGAACCTACGCTGCACGGCCACAATCACAAGGATGTCCTTCCTCAAATTAGGAGACCAAAACTGTACACAACACTCCAGATGTGGTCTCACCAGAGCCCTATACACCTGTATACAATACTCCAGATGTGGTCTCACCAGAGCCCTCTTTATTCCTATACTGAAATCCTCTTGTTATGAAGGCCAACATTCCATTAGCTTTCGTCACTGCCTGCTGTACCTGCACGCCAACTTTCAGTGCCCGGTGTACAAGGACGCCCAGGTCTTGCTGCACCTTCCCCTTACCTAACCTAACCCCATTGAGATAATAATCTGCCCCCTTGTTTTTGCCGCCAAAGTGGATAACCTCACATTTATTTATATTATACTGCATCTGCCACGCATCTGCCCACTCACTCAACCTGTCCAGGTCACCCTGCAACCTCCTAACATCCTCTTCACAGTTCACACTGCCACCCAGCTTTGTGTCATCTGCAAACTTGCTAGTGTTGCTCCTAATTCCCTCTTCCAAATCATTAATATATATGGTAAACAGTTGCAACCCCAACACCGAGCCTTCCGGCACTCCACTCGCCACTGCCTACCATTCTGAAAAGGACCCGTTCACTCCTACTCTTTGCTTCTGGTCTACCAACCAATTTTCTATCCATGTCAACACCCTACCCCTAATACCATGTGCTCTAATTTTAGTCACCAGTCTCCCGTGCGGGACCTTATCAAAGGCTTTCTGAAAGTCTAGATACACTACATCCACTGGCTCCCCTTCATCCATTTTACTTGACATATCCTCAAAAAATTCCAGAACTTTAGTCAAGCATGATTACCCTTTCATAAATCCATGTTGACTTGGACTAATCCTTTTAGTGCTATCCAAATGCCCCATTATTACCTCTTTAATAATTGACTCCAGCATCTTTCCCACCACCGGTCAGGCTAACTGGTTTGTAATTCCCCGTTTTCTCTCTCGCTCCTTTCTTGACAAGTGGGATAACATTAGCTATCCTCCAATCCACAGGAACTGATCCTGAATCTATTGATCATTGGAAAATGATCACCAATGCGTCCACTATTTCTAGAGCCATCAGGCCCAGGGGATTTATCATCCTTCAGTCCCATTAGCCTACCCAATACTATTTCTTGCCAAATGAAAATTTCTTTCAGTTCCTCTACCCCCTTAGATCCTCTGTCCTCCAGTACATCTGGGAGATTGTTTGTGTCTTCCTTAGTGAAGACAGATCCGAAGTACCTATTCAACTCTTCTGCCATTTCCTTGATGCCCATAATAATTTCACCCGTGTCCGCCTTCAAGGGTCCCACATTTAACTTTGCTACTCTTTTTCCCTTAACATATCTAAAGAAGCTTTTACTGTCCTTCTTTATATTCCTGACCAGCTTCCCCTCGTATTTCATCTTTTCAGCCCGTATTGCCCGTTTTGTTTCCTTCTGTTTCCCTATGAAAGTTTCCCAATCCTCTGGCTTCCGGCTACTCTTTGCTGTGTTATACATCTTTTCATTTAGTTTTATTCTATCCCTAACTTCTCTTGTCAGCCACGGTTGCCTCCTACTCCCCTTAGAATCTTTCTTCCTTTTTGGAATGAAATGATCCTGCGTCTCCCGGATTATGCCCAGACATTCCTGCCATTGCTGTTCAACCGTCATCCCTGCTAGGATCCCTTTCCAGTCTAACTTGGCCAGCTCCTCCCATCTCATCCCTTCATAATCCCCTTTGTTCAACTGCATCACTG
This sequence comes from Amblyraja radiata, assembly GCF_010909765.2. NCBI lineage: Eukaryota > Metazoa > Chordata > Chondrichthyes > Rajiformes > Rajidae > Amblyraja > Amblyraja radiata. The sequence goes on from NC_045960.1 coordinate 86,293,115, forward strand.
ACACTTCCGATTTAACGTTCTCCTTCTCAAATTGCAGATTAAATCTAATCATATTATGATCACTACCTCCAGCGGTTCCTTTACCTCTAGTTCTCTTATCATATCTGGTTCATTGAACAACACTAAATCCAGAATTGCCTTTGCTCTAGTCGGCTCCATTACAAGCTGCTCTAAGAATCCATAACAGGGGCATTCTACAAACTCTCTTTCTTGGGGTCCTGAACCAACCTGATTTTCCCAGTCTACCTGCCTATTGAAATCCCCCATCACCACAGTGGCATTACCTTTGTTACATGCCAGTTTTAACTCCTGCTGCAACTTACACCCTACATCCGGGCTACTATTTGGGGGTCTGTAGATAACACCAATTAGTGTCTTCTTGCCTTTACAATTCCTCAACTCAATCCCCAGTGACTCTACCTCATCAGTCCCTATGTCTTCCCTCGCAAGGGACTGAATTCCATCCCTCACCAGCAGAGCTACCTCCCCTCCTCTGCCCACCTGCCTGTCCTTTCTATAGGATGTATAACCCTGAATATTAAGTTCCCAGGCCTGATCCTCCTGCAGCCACGTCTCAGTAATCCGCACAATGTCATATCTACCAACCTCTAACTGAGCCTCAAGCTCATCTACTTTACTTCTTACACTTTGCGCATTCATATACAATACTTTTAATTCCTTATGCATCTCACCTTTCACATCGAACCCTATTACACTTGGCCATACTCTCCTATCCCTTTGTGAGCTTCCTTTCCCGTTAAATCTGGGGTCATTAACCATCCCTTTACTCTCTTTCCCTCTAACTCCGTCCTCGACTATCCCATTTGACACCCCACCCCCCTTATTCAGTTTAAAACCACCCGTGTAGCAGTGGCAAACCTGCCTGCCAGAATACTGATCCCCCACCTGTTAAGATGCAATCCGTCCCTTTTGTACAGTTCCCCCTTACTCCAAAACAGATCCCAGTGATCTAAGAATCTAAATCCCTGCCCCCTGCACCAGTTCCTCAGCCACACATGCAGGTCCCGTATCTCCCTGTTCCTGCTCTCGCCAGCACGAGGAACTGGAAGCAAACCGAAGATAACAACCCTGGAGGTCCTGCTTTTCAGTATTTTTCCGAGCTTTCTAAAGTCACGCTGCAAAATATTCATCTCCTTCTTTCCGACATTGTTTGTGCCGACATGCACTACCACTTCCAGCTGTTCACTTTCGCCCATGAGGATTTTCTGCACTCTGTCCGTGACATCCTGGATCCTGGCACCAGGAAGGCAGCACACCATCCTTGAATCCCATCTGTCCCTGCAGAAACCCCTGTCCGTACCAGGAGAAGAGTCAGACAATGTTAAGGAGATGAAAATATGTGATCTCAGAGTGATGGAGTAGCTATTGACAGGAATTCGTGACTGGGACCAAAGATAAATTAATTATTCATGGGGTGACTAATCGTTATATGGATAGAGCAAATTAAATTATGAAAGGTAAATTTGAAGTTGAGGTTATGGAATCTTTTCAAGACAATATGTTATTGTCTTGGCATTGGTGTGCTTTCTTGATCATTGCTTCATTGTGGAAATCCTTTATTCCATTAGTTCTAATTGTAGTTTGTGTCGTAAACCTTTATTTGATGCCTTCTATCGTAGAGAACAATTAAAACAATATGTTATGGATCCAACCAGGGAACAAACTATCTCAGGTCTGGTCATATCAAACGAGGCAGGATGAGGAAATGACCTCCGAGTAGTTAAAATCAAATGTAATATTCACTTTAAGGATAACAAACTTGAATCTGAAAGTAAGATCTTGAACTTAAAACCCAATAAATGTAATTACATTGGTGTGAAGAGGGAGCTAACAAAAGTGATTTGGGAATATAGCTTAAGAAGTAGATGAGCACCAGGAGACATTTCAAGAAATATGATAAGATTGTCAAGAAAGATACATATCATTGAAAAATAAGCACACTTAAAAAAAGGATCCATTTGGGCTAAATAAAAAAGTTGAAATGATGTAGGATTGAAATTAAAAGCGGTTAATGTTGCATCAAAAATTTACATATAAGGATCGGGCACAATTCAAGCATACCAGAATTAAAATCATTTAGATGCCAAGCCGAGAGTTACATGAAGTAGTGGTTATGACAAGCAAATAAGTATAAAGCAAACTAGTAGAACGAATAGTGATAAGTTCCCTGAATTGGTTGGCCTGCATCTTAATGTTCTATAAAAATGTCTGCAGAGATAGTGGATGCATTAATTGTCGGCTTCCAGAATATCCTAGATTCAAACCCACAAGTTAGCAAAACAGTGGCGCAGCTGTAGAGCTACTGCCTTAATGCCCCTGTCCCACTTAGGATACCTGAACGGAAACCTCTGGAGACTTTGTGCATCACCCAAGGTTTCCGTGCTGTTCCCGGAGGTTTTTGTCAGTCTCCCTAATGGTCGAAAGTGGTTTCCGCTTCTTCTATGTTCCGGCGATTATTTCAAAAAATTCAAAACCGGCCGCGACTAAAAATAGGTAGCTGTTTTCAAAATCGGTAATTTTTTAGTCGAAGCCGGTTGCGATGCTAGTTGAAGGTGGTCGCCGGAGGTAAGACCTTCCACTACCTGCAACCTCCAGCAACCACTTTCGACCATTAGGGAGACTGACAAAAACCTCCGGGAACCGCACGGAAACCTTGGGTGGGGCGCAAAGTCTCCAGAGGTTTCCGTTCAGGTTTCCTAAGTGGGACAGGGGCATAAGTGGGGCAGGGGCATTATAGCACAAGAGACCCGGGTTCGACACTGACTATATGTACTATCTGTATGGAGATTGTACGTTCTCCCCGTGACCATGTGGGTTTTCACTGACATCTCCGGTTTCCTCCCACACTCCAAAGACGGAAAGGTTTGTAGGTTAATTGGCTTTGGTAAAAATGTAAACATTTAAAATTGTCCCTTGTGTGTGTAGGATAGTGTTAATGTGCGGGGATCGCTGGTCGGTGTGCACTCAGTGGGTTGAAGGGCCTGTTTCCGCGCTGCATCTCTAAACTAAACTAAACTGCAAATGCTATGCTGCCATTTCAGAGTGGCTGGATGGGAAAGTAAAAACCATTGGCTGTTAGCTTAGTGGCTAATGTTAGGAAAATGCTGAATTGTATTATTAAGAACTGCTAGTCAGACACTTTGAAAGTCATTGGATGATTACGGAATCACAGAGATTACAGCATGGAAAAAAAGCATTTGATCATTTTAATGTATACCACCACTATTGAACTAATCCCATTCCTGCAGCCACTCCTTATATGTAATTCTTTATTTTGAAACAATTAATCAGTTCCTTTTAAATGCTACACTTGAATATGTCTCCATTACCAATCCTGGCATTGCATTCTACATCCCAACCACTTACTGCATTAAAAATTCCAACGTTGTTGTTGAATCCAGCTAAATCAATTTTGTTTTATGATCGTGAAATTATGTTTGACAAGTTTGTTTGAGGAGATAATGAGTAGAGTGGGAAAAGAAACAAATGTAGTGTATTTAAATTTTCAAAAACTCTGCATTAAGGTGCAACATAAAAAAACAAGTGCTGAATTAAGAACCAATGGTTGTGCGGTGGGGGTGGGGATGGGGGGTGATTGGTAGAGGGAAATATTAGCATGGTTAGTGGGTTGGCTAAATGACAGAAATAAGAAGTTTGTTAGATTGGTCATTTTCAAGTTCACAATCTGTTACTTTCAGGAATCTGTGCAGGGGCTCACCATCAGCATTAGTAATTTACATAGTGGTTCTGAGCGTATTATCTATCTAAAGGGCATGTCCCACTTTCGCGACTTAATTCATGACCTCTGCCGAGTTTGCCCTTGACTCATACTCGCAGCATGGTCGTCACGAGGTCATAGGAGGTCGTAGATAGGTCGTAGCAAGCCGTGATGCTAGTCGTAGGTACTCGTGGCATCAAGTAGGTTGGGCCGTTTTTCTAGCAGGATGAAAAATGTCCATGAGTAATAAAGGTTGTGAATTAGGTCGGGAAAGTGGGACAGGCCCTTTAGGGTACTGATTATACTATGAGAGGTGGGAAACCAAATTAGGAGGAGTTCATGTAAATCTAAAATATGAGTGTAGCATGGAGAAATGTAAGTAGACTAAGAAGAGTAGAAAGCATAAATAATGTGAGTCATTGTTAGGTTTAGGGACATATGACAATAAATCACATCTTGACTCATGATCAGTAAATGCCTTTCAAAGAGTCCCTTTGGAGTCCTTTGAAGGCAGTGGAGGCCAATTCTCTAGATGCTTTCAAGAGAGAGTTAGATATAGCTCTTAAAGATAGTGGAGTCAAGAGATATGGGGAGAAGGCAGGAACGGGGTACTGATTGTGGATGATCAGCCATGATCACATTGAATGGCAGTGCTGGCTCGAAGGGCCGAAGGGCCAAATGGCCTACTCCTGCACCTATTGTCCATTGTTTATTATCCTTGGTGACCTCTCAAAAGAAAGTCAATATTAGCATTCAGATCACCATAAAGATAAATGTTTATTGGCCTCTATTGCTATTGCAATGGAGTGTGGAAGTAGGAAAGTCTGGTTGCAACTTTAAGGATTTGATGAAACCATGCCTTGTGTATGGATCAGTTTTGGGCTCATCTAAGGAATAATATACTTGCATTGGTGGTATTGCAGGGAAGATTCACAACTTCACTTCCAGGTATAAAGAAGTATCTTTTAAGGAAAGCTTTGGAAATATATTCAGAGTGAGGTTTCTGGGAATGTGAAAGATTATTGGAAAATAAGGAGAGGAAAATGGCACTGATGGAATTGCACTGCTGGGAGGTGATTGAATCAAGTGGGCCATTTGGCCTTCAATGCAATTATAATTACTAAGAAGAGGACATGCTTCATTTAGTTTTGAGGAATACAATGTGATGTTACTGCAAAACATACAAGAATGCAGGGTAAATGTTGAGACAATATTTTCTCTAGTGCAAAAATGCAGAACTAGTGAGCATTGCCCCAGGATATGAAGATGCCCAGACAGAGACAGACAAAGAGGAATTTATTCTCTAAAATGATTATAGATCTCTGGCATTCTCTACCTCAGAAATATTTGAATTATTTAAGACATGATACATATACTGTATATATATTTGGGAATGGAGGAATCAAGTTTTATAAGGACTAACCAAGAAAGTAAATTTGAGATCAACGATCCTATCTGCCATGATCTTACTGCATAGCTGGGCAGTCTGAAGGATTTATCCCATTCCAGTCTCTTGTGCTCTTTACAGTATTGAATTGGAAGAGATTTCTGCTAATTTAGTTTTGGATGTTGAGCATACAATTTGACAATTAAAGCAGTTGAGGGTCAAAGGAAATGGGTGTCATCAACTTACATTGGAAATAAAGAGGCTGCTTACAGATGTTGCCGTTACACCACATGTGGCCAGGAAAGCGGGGAGCAAAGTTAGATCATTGGACAGGTGACTATTATGCACCAGCTATAGTTATCTTTATTATTTATCATTACCATTATTTTACATTACTATTATTATTTAGCATTCAAAACTGTTTCCTCTCATATTTTTATCAATTTTCTGAATTGGTCTTCTGTGAAGGTTAGATGTAACTTAACCTAAAGAATGTTCTTCAGAAGTCTGAAGTAGGTCTGAAGAAGGGTTTCGGCCCCAAACGTTGCCTATCTCCTTCGCTCCATAGATGCTGCTGCACCCGCTGAGTTTCTCCAGTATTTTTGTGTACCATGTAATTTAACCTGCTTGGAAACCAGGTTAGAGAATCTGGCACAGTCGTGGCACAGTGGCGCAGTTGTAGATTTGCTGCCTTATAGTGCCAGAGACCCAGGTTCAATCCTGTCTACAGGTGTTCTCTGTACAGAGTTTGCACATTCTCCGTGACCTGCATGGGTTTCCTTAAAGTGCTTCAGTTTCCTCCCACATTCCAAAGACATGCAGGTGTGTTGGCTAATTGTCTTCTGTAAATTGTCCCTAGTGTGTGGGATAGAAATAGTGTCCGGGGTTCACCTGTCAGCACGGACACGATGGGCTGAAGGGCCTGTTTCCGTGCTGAATCTCTAAAATAAAAAGAACCATGCTGCCATTTATTTGCCTATTTAATCTTTAAGCACAATGAGACACTGGGTTTTGATATGTTAATAAGTCTTCAACTTGTTTTTTCACATCCATCTTTGCTTTCCCAGTGGGATCCACATTTAATCAACACAGCCATGACAAATGGGTATCCATAATTACTAGAGGCTTTGGAAAGATTATTAGTTCAGAACCCTTCTTGGAGACTGTGTGTGCAATTTGTGCACCTTCAGGATTTTTAATGTTCTTATTATTCAGATTTCTTCTTCACAGTCAGTGGTTAGCTGGTTTCAAATATCACTGGGTGAGATTATCCTGGAGAGGAGCCAGAAGCCAGAGTCATTGTCTGCAGTTCACCCATTATCTGCAGTTCATCTATTAATTGAGCTGGAGTCAGAGGAATTATGTTGTTGGCTCTCAGTACCCTGGAGCCTAGCAGTGAGGTTAGGATTTTGGTAGGGCCACGGTTGACCAAGCAGAGGCCCCACCTCCAAAGCAATCCAACACCATTGACAGTGGTGTTGTGAAAGCTGCTATTAGCATAGAATCATAGAAAATATACGCAGGAGTAGGCCATTCAGCCCTTCGAGCCAGCACAGACATTCAATATGACCATGGCTGATCATCCAAAATCAGTACCCCATTCCTGCTTTCTCCCCATATCCCACGTAGTATTGAACTTAATGGGTGTTAAATGTCTCCATGGTTTTGATATATTTAAGAATAATTTAAAATGAAGTTAAATTAAACAGATAACAGAATAAAAAGACAGAGAAATGACAGCACATTTCCCAAAGCTGATTTCCAGGAGATTTGAACTAACCTATACCTGTCAGAAAATTAAGAATAGTGAGGACAAAATTAAAACAAAAACTTTTTTGAATTAACATTTGATGTCAAATAAACTATCATGCATCATTTATAATATTAAATAAAAATAAAATATTTTAGAAATTCAAAAATATTAAATATATATATATTTTTTTAATTTATTGTTTTTCTCTGTCTATTGAATGTCAAAGGTCTTGTACCGATAGGGCAATGGCTGAGCAAGTCTGGGTCCTGCCCTGTCCCTCAGCAGACTGATAGATTTTATCTTCCAAAGCTGTCAGTGCATCTGAGGCTTCCCTATTTCACAGTGCATGATCAAAGCCACCAGTTCAACTCTGCAGTGGATGATCCATTCTTGTGAATATTGAAGGAAATCTAAATCACATATACTTTTTTGGTGGAGGATGATAAAAAAATGTAATGGAGTGATGCATGGTTGCAGTATGGATGTTCTGCAATCACAGGTCCACTTGTGTTCTGGTTTACCTGGCGGACTCGGATGCTTGGGCTGTCTACACAGGGTTGTGGAGAGCTAACAAACTTAAATTCAATGATCAAAAAATAAACCTGGAATTAAAAACAGTGCAACAATAAAGTTCACAATGTTGGACAAAAATCAACTGCTTCTCAGATAGTCTTCTGATAATGACATTTGTTTTTGTCCAATTTCACCTGTACACGCTTTCTGACATGTAAGCCCAAGAAGTTCAGGAGCTGTTTGTAGATGCACAATAAATCCTGTGAATAATTATAGAAAGAAACCTATTCCACTAAGTCTGCACTTACACCCCAAATTGAGCATCCATTAAACTCTAAAAGCCAGGGTTAGGTTAAAAGAGCTGCAATTATATTCTCCAAAGTGATATCCAAACAAATCCATCCGCAGACATTGTCCCGTAATAGCTGTGAAGACATCCACAAAACCGTGTAAGCCTTCAGAGTGCCTAAACTGTGACTGAAAACATTACAAATAATAATCTGCAGTACAGAGATGTATAATTCCAGAGATGGATAGCTGGTAGTGAAAAGGATTTTCACTGTACCTCGGTACACATAACAATAAACTAAAGTAAACTGATTTAGTTTACCTATTAATGTCCTTCTTCTTCCTTCTTATCTCCTTCTTCCATAAACTATCAACAGCACCCAGAGGGAGCTCTCACAGGCCCAACATTCACATAAGTATTGCTTTAGATACTTCATTCTATCTTCCATTTCAGAATCAGACGGGATTCAATTTTATCTTTTTCCAATCATAAGTACATTTTAAACAAACTGCTGGAGAACCCAACTGTCAGATAGCATCTGTGGCAGGAAATGAACGTGCAATATTTCAGGTTGAGATGCTTCTTCAGTCTCCACAGATGCTGCCTGACCTGCTCAATTCTTCCAGCAGTTTGTTTTCTGCTCAAGATTCCAGAATCTTCAGTTTCTTGTGTCTCCAGAAGTAATTTTTAGATTTGTTAAACCCTATCAGTTAATCATTGCTCACTTTCCATCAGATAGAAACATAGAAACATAGAAAATAAGTGCAGGAGTAGGCCATTCGGCCCTTCGAACCAGCACCACCATTCAATATGTTCATGGCTGATCATCCAACTCAGTATCCTGTACCTGCCTTCTCTCCATACACCCTGATCCCTTTAGCCACAAGGGCAACTAACTCCCTCTTAAATGTAGCCAATGAACTGGCCTCAACTAGATTCTGTGGCAGAGAATTCCACAGATTCACCACTCTCTGTGTAAATTTTTTTTTCTCATCTCAGTCCTAAAAGATTTCCCCCTTATCCTTAAACTGTGACCCCTTGTTCTGGACTTCCCCAACATCGGGAACAATCTTCCTGCATCCAGCCTGTCCAACCCCTTAAGAATTTTGTATGTTTCTATAAGATCCCCCCTCAATCTTCTAAATTCTAGCGAGTACAAGCCGAGTCTATCCAGTCTTTCTTCATATGAAAGTCCTGACATCCCAGGAATCAGTCTGGTGAACCTTCTCTGTACTCCCTCGATGGCAAGAATGTCCTTCCTCAGATGTATTAATGTTTTCAATGAAAAGCAGCTGCTTATAGGATATGTAGAAAATAAAGTGCTTTCATTTGAGTTTTGATCATTTAGTTGATTTAATTACTTTCAGTTGTTCCATAATGTTTATTTTTTTTTTAAATTAAAAATGCAATATGTTTAAAGTATTTTTAATATTTAAAATTGTTTGGTTATTTGTAATATTTGCTGATATCGCAGATATGTGCAAATCACATTAATGGTTTTGACAGCTCGTGGGCTAGAGGGTATGATTTAGTTGTCCCTCCAACCATTACCAGAGAGGAGTCTGTAAAGTATGCTTGGAGGGCCCTTTTCTGGCTGCCTTTGCAGCAAGAAACTGCTTCCCAGAACATTGCACATGGGGGCTCATGCCACATAAGAGCTGGATCAAGGACAAGCAACTGGTGCACAGAAGGTCTTTGCAAGTAAGATATCCACATACATTTGTAAACCAGTTGAAGATGAGCATATTGTGTTTCATACCTATCAGGTAATGGAATGCTTGGATATATCTGAGTATATACCACAATAAACTAAACTAAGCTAAACTACAGCCTGGCTAAAACATTATGATAGTTTATTGCCTGGTACATAGTTTGCCCCTTCTAATGAGCCATTATCATGCAGGTATCAGAAAAAGACCATGTGCGGTAAAGACAAGAACAAAAGTGTTTTGAAAGGTCATGATGCTGGTCTGGAATACCCACTGGCCAGCTCTCACAGATGGCCTTCATTTAGTGAACATTTTGGACTGCATTAAGTATACAATGTCACTCTCCTGTGACCTCCACCAGTATTTGGAAATGATGCCTGAATAATTTGAGCACTTAGTCATAATCATTGATTCATTCAGCACGGAAACAGGCCCTTTGACCAAACCTGTCCTTGCCAACCAAGATGCCTCATCTATGCAAGTCCCACCTGCCCATTTGTCTCATATCCCTCTAAACCTTCCCTGTTTGTGTACCTGTCCAAATGTCCTTTAAGTGCTGTTATAGTACCCCTTGGAATAGGAGGTGTTGCACTTTGGGAGGTTGAATGTAAGGGGAAAGTATACATTTAATGACAAACCCTTAACAGTATCGATGTGCAGAGGTATCTTGGAGTCCAAGTTCATAGCTCACTGAAGGTGGCAGCACAAGTAGATAGTGCAGTAAAGAGGCATATGGTATGCTTGCCTTCATTGCTAGGGGTATTGAGTATGAGAGTCAGAAAGTCATCATGCAGCTCTATTTGAGTAGACTACATTTGGATTATTGTGCGCAGTTTTGGTCGCCTCATTACAGGAAAGACGTGGAGACTTTGGAGAGGATGCAGAGGAGGTTTACCAGAATGCTACCTGGATTAGATGGTTTTAGCAACAGCAAGAGATTGGATCGTTTTCTCTGGAATGTTGGAAGTTATGGGGAAAGTTGATAGAAGTAGAAAAGATGATGAGAGGCATCGATGGGGTATATGGTCAGAACCTTTTTCCCAGGGTGGAAATGTCCAACATTAGAAGGCATAGCTATAAGGTGAGAGGGGGGAAGTTTACTGGAGATAATAATAATAATAATAACTTTATTTATAAAGCACTTTAAACAACTACAGTTGCCACAGAGCGTTTTTTTTACAGAGAGTAGTGGGGGCCTGGAACTCATTGCGTGGGGTGGTGGTGGAAGCAGATACAATAGTGACACTTAAGAGACTTTTAGATAGGCACATGAAGTGAAGGGAATAGAGGGATGTTGATCACATACAGGTGGATGAGATCGGTTTAACTTGGCACCACGTGTAGCACAAACATTGTGGGCCAAAAGGCCCGTTCCTGTGCTGTACTGGTCTATGTTCAATGTTCTAGGGCTAGTCATTCTGTGTTTTTTTGGGTATCTACTCCAAGCATGGACAGTGATTCAAGACAATTCGACAAAGGGTTATTTTGAATGTACTATATTGAACAGAGATGGTGTTACACTCTGTCCTATTACTTTAAACAACACTGTGAAGACATTAAAGTGTCCTTTCATCACCCTATGACACCCACTGGTGAGACAGGCTCAAGCAGCATGCAGATTACAAAGTCAAACTACAATTGATTATGGAACTACTTCTTATATTTCCTGCATCATGCTGTTGGCATCTCCTGCAGTCATTATATATCTTGCATGAGGGCTCCTCAGATTCATTGTTCTGTTAGAATTTCTATGATCATATCTGGAAAACGGGCCATTCATTGGCACGCTGGATTGTTGATGTTCAAATTTGCAAACCAGTTGGATTCTTCTCCTAAAACCATTCCCAAACGACCATTTTGGGTTGTCACAGAGTTTTAAATCTGCATTGATAGTCTTCCAGCCACAAATATGGCATTGAATTGTGCAAAATGGAGAAAACTATGGAATTAGGTGTGGGTTTGCACTCAATAGATCAGGGTATTCCAGTTCCTCGTCCAATTCTATTCTAATATGATTTTAAGTACACGAGCAACAGCAATGGAATAGCCAGCTGAGTAATGTTCAACAACTGGCTTAAAATGTGTCTGTTATCATTCCCAGCATTAATAACTGCCTATTGCCCTCAATCTAAATGTATACCAGTATAAATGGTATGTTTGGTACACAAAATTGCTGGGGAAACTCAGCGGGTGCAGCAGCATCTATGGAGCGAAGGAAATAGGCGACGTTTCGGGCCGAAACCCTTCTTCAGGTATTATGATTTCCAGCCTTTGCTTTTCCATTGCAAGGGAATGGAATTATCTGAACTGAATAAACATAAATGGTATGTTTATTCAGTTCAGATAATTCCATTCCCTTGCAATGGAAAAGTAAAGGCTGGAAATCATAATAATCACACAAGATACTGGAAGTACTCAGCAGATCAGGCATCATCCATGAAAAAAGAAAGTACTCAACTTTTCAGGATCCTTCATCAATCTGTACGATAATTGTTGCTCTCTTCACAAATGCTGTCAAACCTGCTGAACATTTCTAGTATTTTCTTACTTTAGGTTGCTTGCACATAGGTTCCACACATTTTAGGTTCCACACATAGACTGGGAAACACATTCTGTAAATGGGCTGGATGGTTTGGAGTTTGTAAAATGTGTGCAGGATAGTTTTTTGCAACAATACATGGAGGTACCTACTAGAGGAGGGGCAGTGCTGGACCTCCTGTTAGGAAATGAGACGGGACAGGTGGCGGAGGTATGCGTTGGGGAGCACTTCGGGTCCAGTGATCACAATACCATTAGTTTCAATATAATTATGGAGAAGGTCAGAACTGGATCTAGGGTTGAGATTTTTGATTGGAGAAAGGCTAACTTTGATGAGATGCGAGATGATTTAAAAGGAGTGGACTGGGACATTTTGTTTTATGGGAAAGATGTAGAAGAGAAATGGTGGACATTTAAAGGGGAAATTTTAAGAGTACAGAATCTTTATGTTCCTGTTCGGTTGAAAGGAAACAGTAAAAATTGGAAAGAGCCCTGGTTTTCAAGGGAAATTGGACATCTTGTTCGGAAAAAAGAGGGAGATCTACAATAATTATAGGCAGCATGAAGTAAATGAGGTGCTTGTGGAGTATAAGGAATGTAAAAAGAATCTTAAGAAAGAAATTAGAAAAGCTAAAAGAAGATATGAGGTTGCTTTGGCAAGTAAGGTGAAAGTAAATCCAAAGGGTTTCTACAGCTATATTAATAGCAAAAGGATAACGAGGGATAAAATTGGTCCATTGGAGAAACAGAGTGGGCAGCTATCTGCAGAGCCAAAAGAGATGGGGGAGATATTGAACAATGTATTTTCTTCAGTATTCACCAAGGAGAAGGATATTGAATTATGTGAGGTAAGGGAAACGAGTAGAGTAGGTATGGATACTATGAGTTTCAAAGTAAAAGAAGTACTGACACTTTTGAAAAATATAAAAGTGGATAAGTCTCCAGGTCCTGACAGGATATTCCCTAGGACATTGAGGGAAGTTAGTGTAGAAATAGCCGGGGCTATGACAGAAATATTTCAAATGTCATTAGAAACGGGAATAGTCCCCGAGGATTGGCGTACTGCGCATGTTGTTCCATTGTTTAAAAAGGGTTCTAAGAGTAAACCTAGCAATTATAGACCTGTTAGTTTGACTTCAGTGGTGGGCAAATTAATGGAAAAGATACTTAGAGATAATATATATAAGCATCTGGATAAACAGGGTCTGATTAGGAACAGTCAACATGGATTTGTGCCTGGAAGGTCATGTTTGACTAATCTTCTTGAATTTTTTGAAGAGGTTACTAGGGAAATTGACGAGGGTAAAGCAGTGGATGTTGCCTATATGGACTTTAGCAAGGCCTTTGACAAGGTTCCTCATGGAAGGTTGGTTAAGAAGGTTAAACTGTTGGGTATAAATGCAGGAATAGCAAGATGGATTCAGCAGTGGCTGAATGGGAGAAGCCAGAGGGTAATGGTGGATGGCTGTTTGTCGGGTTGGAGGCAGGTGACTAGTGGGGTGCCTCAGGGATCTGTGTTGGGTCCTTTGTTGTTTGTCATGTACATCAATGATCTGGATGAAGAGGTGGTAAATTGGATTAGTAAGTATGCAGATGATACCAAGATAGGGGGTGTTGTGGATAATGAAGAGGATTTCCAAAGTCTACAGAGTGATTTAGGCCATTTGGAAAAATGGGCTGAAAGATGGCAGATGGAGTTTAATGCTGATAAATGTGAGGTGTTACACCTTGGCAGGACAAATCAAAATAGGACGTACATGATAAATGGTAGGGAATTGAAGAATACAGTTAAACAGAGGGATCTGGGAATAACCGTGCATAGTTCCTTGAAGGTGGAATCTCATATAGATAGGGTGGTAAAGAAAGCTTTTGGTATGCTAGCCTTTATAAATCAGAGCATTGAGTATAGAAGCTGGGATGTAATGTTAAAATTGTACAAGGCATTGGTGAGACCAAATCTGGAGTATGGTGTACAATTTTGGTCGCCCAATTATAGGAAGGATGTCAACAAAATAGAGAGAGTACAGAGGAGATTTACTAGAATGTTGCCTGGGTTTCAACAACTAAGTTACAGAGATAGGTTGAATAAGTTAGGTCTTTATTCTCTGGAGCGCAGAAGGTTAAGGGGGGACTTGATAGAGGTCTTTAAAATGATGAGAGGGATAGACAGAGTTGATGTGATCAAGCTTTTCCCTTTGAGAATAGGGAAGATTCAAACAAGAGAACATGACTTCAGAATTAAGGGACAGAAGTTTAGGGGTAACATGAGGGGGAACTTCTTTACTCAGAGAGTGGTAGCGGTGTGGAATGAGCTTCCAGTGGAAGTGGTGGCGGCAGGTTCGTTGGTATCATTTAAGAATAAATTGGATAGGCATATGGATGAGAAGGGAATGGAGGGTTATGGTATGAGTGCAGGCAGGTGGGACTAAGGGAAACAAAATTGTTCGGCACATACTTGTAGGGCCGAGATGGCCTGTTTCCGTGCTGTAATTGTTATATGGTTATATGGTTATATGGTTATATGGTTATGTGCTCAATTAATTATGCAAGTCATTGCCCATAGAGATGACATCTGTTCCAAAGTTAAACATAAACATTTCACATATATCATAGCAAGGCAGCAGAATGTTTGTTTTAATTCTTTACATCTATTGCCTTTGAAATGGGTCACAGTCTAAAAGCCATGATTATGATAAATTGACCATTTTAATATCCCAGCTGGCAGTATACTACTGCAAGAAAGTATGAATTTCACAGGGGCTGGTTTTGTAAAAGGGTTGGAGATAAATAAGAATGAATCATCAAAAGAACTAGAAATATAAGATAGACAAAAATGCTGGAGAAACTCAACGGGTGAGACAGCATCTATGGAGCGAAGGAAATAGGCAGCGTTTCAGGTCGAAACCCTTCTTCAGATTGAAAAAGGGTTTCGACCCGAAACGTTGCATATTTCCTTCGCTCCATAGATGCTGCCTCACCCGCTGAGTATCTCCAGCATTTTTGTCTACCTTCGATTTTCCAGCATCTGCAGTTCCTTCTTAAACAGAAATATAAGATACATTTCAGTAAAAATGAATAAAGTGAAAGTTTTGGAGTGAAGAGGAATAGAAACAAGCAATAGGAAGTTAATAATGGAATTAGAGGGGTCTATAGAACATGAACCTAGATTTACAAACAAGAAGGAAAATAGGGAAATGAATTAAGAACTCGGTGTTTTTGAGAAAGAATGTATAAGGACATTTTTTAGAAGAGGCCTAACCAGGCAATTTTTAAAATATTAAAAGAAAACTTGGTAACATGTGGAGTTGTATCAAGTGTTTTATGCATTTACAAGATCTTTGAAGATAGTTTTAAATTGGCATTCCAAATAATAATAGGAATAGTCTGAATAATTGTTTAACAAAGAACAGCTTTAGTCACCAATCTTTCCAGTAGATTTCCCACACCTGAACTGAATTTCAAATAACTTAAGTTGTTTGTGCTTTTAATTATGGCCTGTCAGATTAAAGCCATTGAAAACACCAAGTATTTTGAGGTTTATGTTACTTTGCATCTTTCCCATAATTAAAATTTGTGTCCGGTAGTATGTGCTGGAATAATACAATGGTAGTATTCTATGTTGTAAATTTAGTTCTATCAGCTTCAATGGCATCTAATTTGGGAGGTAGAAAGCAGAATTCTTGAATGACTGTATATGTGCACTTGGTACAAGATGCTGAGCACAAAGTTTGCAAAGTTCCAAGTGCAATTCTGATCTGTGATATTCATTTCATCTGAAGTCATCATTATGGTCGTTCAGTGGCCAAACTCGCCAAGTGTAGTATTTCAATCTGGCTACATTTAAAATATATGAAGAGAATTAAGGCAAGATGCCCCAGAGCAATTGGAACAAGGATCAGGAGAGAAAATCCACAGGGAGAAAGGAGGAAATTAAACGATCTATACAATTGGAATTATCAAGAAGCAAAACCTAGTAAACTTGATTGGAGTAAATGTATGCAATCCTTGCACAATTTCGGAAAACTTGATATTAATCATGCTTTCCTGACCCAATTTCTCTTTTGAGCAGACTACTGTCTAAATTGGCGAATTTATTTTGTATCCCCATTTTGCTGTCATTTTATCCACATTGTCACTTGTTTTCAGTCTTGAAACCTTCTCCTCCTTGTTTCTCTTCTGCAAAACACAATTCACCTTACCAGCTTTAACCTTATCCCCATTTCCATTCTAACTATCTCTGAATTCATTCATAATGCCAATCCAAAACATGCAGC
The DNA here is from genome assembly GCF_010909765.2 of Amblyraja radiata. Lineage (NCBI taxonomy): Eukaryota > Metazoa > Chordata > Chondrichthyes > Rajiformes > Rajidae > Amblyraja > Amblyraja radiata. The sequence continues at coordinate 86,309,317 of NC_045960.1, forward strand.
CTTAACCCTACTTAACGTCCTGATTTCTTGCCACAGTCTTTTTTCTTAATGCATGTCATGTATTCAATGTCAGGTGAATGATCTTTGTTATTATGGGTGCAGTCACTTCATATTCTGTTAGGAAAACATTTTTCAGGTTTCAGTTTTTTTTTCTGTGAAATTTAATTACTTTTAATGAGTGGACAGAGCGCTTTGTAATATGCCAAGTAGACCACCCAAAGTTGTCTGTCCAAGGACAATGCCTAGATCATCAATTTGCAGCCCATTGGTGGAAGAATTAACTAGAAACTGTCAAAGAACTGAATTGCTATGAGTTCATCTATTCATACTTAATGGTCTCCTACAAACTAATATCAGACAAGGTAGACGCCACTGATTGAGGAACAGAGAAGCTATCAGTGAAGATATCAGTTATTTTATTGACTGATACAGTTCATGTTAACATAAATGTTCACGAGAGAGGGCAACCAGTATCATCTGCCCCCTGCAACATGTCTTCAGGGAATGTACCATGACATCTGGATTCTATAGCACATATTGTAGAAAAAGTTATGTTTGGGTAATAATATTGCATCTGTCAAGGGAGAAGTCTGAATCGACTGTTAGCCTTGATCATCCCCAAAGTCAGTTTAGCCAAGGGAGGTGAATTATGTATCAGTTCTGCGCAACATTGATGACTCTAAATTGCTTCAAGTTAGATAAACTGCTGGCAGGCCTTGGCTAATTTGTTGCTCCCTGATTGTAATATTGCCCACGATACCAAATAAGCATAAGGTAATAAATTACATCTTTCAGAGACTCTGGAGGGTGGATATTGTGCTAGCTGGAAACGCTGCTTTGTTCACCAAAAGCTGCTTATCTGTCTATAATGTAACTACAAACAATTTAAAATGTAACATTATGAGTTTTGGTAGACCTGCAAATGCTATATTTTTAGTAACTGTAAAATGATACATTATTCATTAATCCCTGCACCCACATTGCCCGGCAACTTTTGATATTTGAATTTTTGCCCCCGGAGCAAAACTACCATAATTTACAACAAGATCATATATTTCTTTCCAGAAATCAAATATAGAAAGTATGTTTCTTTTCTTTCAAAATTGGGGAAGAGATTTTTATTGCTCTTTTTTAAACTGTTTTATGCCTGCTGAGGAAATATTGAAAGTTATAAAGAAGTAATAAAGAAAAGATTAGGTAGAATAAATGCAATAAAAATGATCTTCCTACCACTACTATACCTATTTCAGTCTATTTGGTATATATACCAATTTTTTTTTTTTAAATTAGACTCTAATATTACTAATTATATTTGGGACTATAGATCACATAGAATCACAAAAAAACACTTATGTAAACTAAAAGAGGTCGGGGGACTTTCACTCCCGAATTTTATGTATTATTACTGGGCAGTGCATATTAAGAATATGATTTATTGGTTGGATAGTTCTACCCAACAGACAGAATGGATAAAAATGGAGAAGGAGGATTGCCATCCTTGTAATATAGGAACGATCCTCTTCTCCCCCAAAAAACTGAATAACACAATATATAAGAAGAACCCAATTATATATGGTACAATAAGAATTTGGAAACAAATAAAATTATCTTTAAAATTAAGAAATCTATCATTGTTAATGCCAGTAGCGAATAACCCTTTATTTAAACCATATTTAAACCTTTATTTAAACATATAACCAATGGGAAAGTCTCAGAATTAGAAGGATTGGGGATATGTACGAAATGGGAAACCTACTATCATTCCAACAATTACAATTAAAATTTAAATTGAAAGACAACCAATATTTTAAATATCTTCAGATTTGCGATTTCATGAAAAAAAATATATACAAGGATATCAAAAAATAATCTCTGAAGTATTGGAAGAAGCAATGAATATTGAAGCTGACTCACAAAAATTAATATCATATTTATATAATAGTATTCTAAATATAGACCTACCATCGACAGAGGTACTTAGAGAAGAGTGGGAACGGGAACTAATGATAACAATCACGAAGGTTACATGGGAAAAATACTTGATATATATTCACAAATGTTCAATTAATGTAAGACATAATCTAATTCAATTTAAAATTGTACATAGATTATATTATTCAAAAACAAGATTGAACAAATTTTATCCAAATATATCCGCCACTTGTGATAAATGTCTAGCCCAAAATGTAACTATAACACACTCCTTAGTTTCCTGCATAAAACTTTATAGATTTTGGAATGATATTTTTGAAATATTTACAAAATTATTCAAGACAAGAATGGAACCTAATACTGAAATGATTATATTTGGCGTAATGGAAGATGGGAATAAATTGAACACATCTCAAAATCTATTCTTTAACTATGGTTTAATAATAGCAAAAAAATTAATACTTAAATTTTGGAAGGGTACATCAATACCAACGCTTAAAATGTGGATTGCAAGTATGTTGGACACCGCTCATCTTGAGGAAGTGCGATTCCTCCTAATGGATCAATCAGACCAATTCATAACGAGTTGGTCTCCATTCGTCGTTTTTTTGGAATCATATGGTGCAACACAATTGTAAAAAATAACTGTTTCAGGACTGGACGAGGGTTGGTCAAGATTATAAATAATGATCACCTTTTTTTATCTTATTTTTTATTTTTTTTTCTTCTATTTTCTCATTCTCAACTTTCTTCATTTACTCGTTTTCTTTCTTCACACACTATATATTTCACATCTTTCTATCCTTTACTATCTAACTTCTTTTTCTTATTCTAATCTTTTTTCAATGTAACAAAAAAAAAGAAGTTGTACATAAAATGTATTATGAAAATATATATTAGGCACTTTGGTGCCATGTGATTGTACTTCTAATAAAATTAAAAAAAAAAGAAAAAAAAAAAGAAAAGATTGGATACCATTTGAAAGTAGTGCTGACCTATTGTATGAATCTTACCAAGGTGCAAGAGCACTTCAAGGTTTCAAATCCGTCATTCTCTTGAGAGTGTTTTCCCTTAGCTTGGAGGGAACTTAGCATTATTCATAACACTGCAAAACCGATGAGGAATTTAAAGTAATGCATAAAACTAAAGTTAATTTAAAACCAGACCAAGTAGAGAGAGATTACAGCATTACTGGTATGCAGTGCAAAGTCAGTTAAAAGGGATGATCTTTATTATGCAGAATCCTGAGATCGAGGTGGATGAGAATGGAACCCTAGATCTGAGCATGAACAAACAGAGGCACAGGGATGGCAGCTGTGGCAGCAGTAGCAGCACTGGCCTGCTGACTCCATTAGAGCCAATGTCCCCACAGCGACAGAACATGATGGTCAACAAGTGCTATGCAATGAACGAGAGTGATTGCTGGGACTTCCCGGTAGACTACACCAAAATGAAACCTGGGACAATGGATGAGGACGACCCCAAAGAGGTACATGTGATAGGCCAATTTAAAATAAAATAAGCATTAGACAAACTGCCTGAGGTTTATTGGTTATGCATATTCCTGGTGTGCAAAAATAGAATTAAGTGTTTTTCCATCACTTGCAAAGGATTTTGATGCATTTTGACATTCCTTTTTTCCCCTGTTACTTTTCTTTCAAACTCGTCATCCAGGGATCATTATTGATGAAGCAGCCCAGAGGAACCTAAATGCACAAATTAACATAAGCAAAAAAGTGAAGGTGAAATACCTTGCTTTAATGATATAAGCTGATGATGTTTCACACTCTTTGCACATGGAATTACCATGTTCTCCAATCCAGCCCTCAGACAATATAATAGAAAGAAAAAGTTGCTGAAGGTTGGGGAGCTGGGAAAGAAATACACAATGTACAATTAATCATAAGAATTTTTAATTGTTTTATTTTTTATTAAATTAACCTTTAATGGAGCGGTCCCACCTGACACTTGACTGAATATGACATTTTGTCTTTGCTTGTTAACTTATATTCTGGTTAATAATGTACTGTGAGAGAGTGGTCCCAGATGTGTTATGTTTGTGCTTAAGCCGGTATATTTATATTTGCCATCGATGGTAGAGCAATAGCTGCTTTTCTCACTGCCCAGATATTTTTTAATTGCTTTTCAGCAGCTACAAACATAATTCATATCCCAGAAATCAAAAGAGAAGGATCAAAAAACATCTGAGGCAAACAATAGCCATTAATGTTTTGGATGTGACACTTCAATTCTGTCAGAAAAGCTTAAGCTCAAGTCATCTCCCTTTTTATTTATCAGCTGTTGATTACTTGCTGTTTATTTTCAACATGACCTCCACTTACTTCAGGTTCCAGCATTTGCAGATTTTCCTTTTATCTCATACCACAGGGAATGTGTGTGGTAGGCAAGCCACAACATTTGAAATAACGGTAAATGGCTGCCCAAATGCATCTGCTGTTACTTCCAGCAGAGTTGGTCTGAACAATGAAAATAAATTATCAATAGCAAAGAATTCAAATTGCATTGTTTCAGACAAAATTTAGATTTACACCCCGTTCCATACTCTGGATATCCCTGATATAGGTCTTCATTATGTCTCTGGAGTGGGACAGAGGAATGCAGGTAACGACATATTTATGATGGATCTTCTCCCATTAGGCAGTTATTTGAAGACCTGGATATCTTGCTTCCACTTCTGTTCTGTAGTTGATGATGAGGCCAATGTGGGTCCCACAGACTGTGCCATTGGGTGAGGTAGGAAATATTTGACAGCGCACGCTTGTGGTTAGCCGAGAAGTAGTACATTCCTTCCTCCATTAATGTTGGGATTCTGTGTGCTTCTGGCGAAGTGACTCAGGTTCTCAGCAACCCCCCAGGTGTTTCCTGTCCCATTTGGTTAGCAATGGGCCAGGTGACTAAGTTGCCCTTTTTATTCAAGGAGGTTTGAATTATTGCCTGTGTTTTCCAGTGCCTTCCTGGTAATCTGCTGCTACGATGGAGTGTGGGATGGGAATCTGGTGACAGGCAGGCAAACAATGTGGCCTGTGGATTAGAGTTGACTGAGTGCAATTAGGGTCTCAGTGTTGGAGATATTGGCCTGGGGGAGGATGCTGATTCCAGTAGATTAGGAGGATTTTGCGGAGATGTGATTTGAGACTGTGCCAGTCTTGTCAGGTAATGTCTTTTGCAGAACTAGTAAGGTTCACGCTAGAGGAGCTGTGGAGATGTGGAGATCTCTTTCTGTTCGGATATAAGTTTTAATGGTCTCCACCAGACTTCAATGGTCACCCAGCAGCCATGTACCTGAGCTGAAAAATGTAAACCCAATTATCTGCATTATAGGTTCCTTGCTTTGTGTGGCCAGTTTGCTAATCAGCCTGAGGCTGGGCATTCAAATCTGGAAACTTCCCTCAACTTCATGAAGCTGTGTGATGTTATGTGGAAAAATGATTTTCATGAGTAAATGTGAGTTGTTCCACTATCCTCTAACCTTCCCTTTATTTTTAACAATGTGAAAGATAACAATCCTGGTACAAGCAAAGATTCTGAATCATAGGAAATGTATGATCTAGACAGTGGCCATTCAGCCCAGAGTGTCTGTGCCAGTCAAGTAGAGCTACTCAACCTGATACCCCCATTTCAGCAACAGATCCATTGTCCTGCAGGTCAGCTCTTCCAGAAGTAAATGGGATGAGGTTTTCTGTTCTATCAACCCTTTGGCAATGAGACCCAAACCCTGACCCACTCTGCGTAAGAAAAAAAAACCTTTGACTCCCTTCTCACATTTCAAACAATTATTTTAAACCTGCAGTCCCTGATCTTTAACCCCTTTACTAAGGAAAATATGTCCTTCTTATTAATTGTATACCAGGATTTTATGCATCTCGATTCTCTATCTTCCTCCATGTCTGTTCCAGAGAAACAACCCTAACTTAACCGATCATTCCTCACAGCTATAATTTTCCATTCCTGGCAACAGCCTCACAAATCTCTTCTGTATACTCTCCAATACAGTCACATCTTTCCTGCAATGCAGTTAACAGAACTGCACTCAGTACCCAAACTGATATTCAACTACACCAAGAGAATATACAAGATGTGAATTACAATTTCAATAAGGACTGTTTCGTAGATATAATGCAGGCGTGGGGTAGTGGACATTATGTAAGCACAGACCTACACAATTATTATTCTGTAGCTTGTTGGGAACATCAGTGTTCGTAATAGACACATAATTATCATAATTACATTAGTTCTTTCGCTAGCAAAATTTCATTTGTCGAAATCCAGAATGATGTTCATTTCATTGTGACACAATGTGACCTCTAAAATAGAGGAAGGATTTCTCTTGCTTCTATCTTTCTGTTCTGGCTCACAGCTCATATAATGATCGGTGACTGACCAGGTCCACACACCGCATTGTGCAGGAAGGAACTGCAGATGCTGGTTTAAACTGAAGATAGATACAAAAAGCTGGAGTAACTTAGCGAGTCAGGCAGCATCTCCGGAGAAAAAGAACAGGTGACGTTTCAGCTCGAGACCCTTCTTCAGACTTCTGTGATCATCCAATGGCCACTATTGTGCTGCCACTCAAGTGGATCAGGCATCTTACTATTCCTCACCTTACTGATCCTCACTTTTTTCCAACTGTAGCCCTGGCGCCTCCAGCAGTGTGTAGATACAGTCACCTGAAATCTCTCCAGTGAGAGATTAGTGCAAGCTCTGGAGAAAATACATTTTCAACTTAAAAATGGCTCCATTTCTAATACTGCAGTATTTTATTTCTGTAGCGGGATATTCTGCCAATCAATCAAAGTAACATAGAAACATACAAAACAGGTGCAGGAGGAGGCCATTTGGCCCATCAAGCCGAATAACAGCAGGGATTAAGAATTCCACAGAAATTATTAATCCAAATCATTTCCTGACCAACCTTGACTTTCCCAAGATGATGTGGCATTTCCCAAATGTTTAAAGGTCAATATTAGCTACAAAAAGTTCTTCCTCTTTTCATGATAAAGGAATTCCCCAGGTGGCAGCTCACAATCACACTCCAGTGTGGTTCCCACACCTTAAAGGATATGCTCGAAATTCATGGAATCCCCATCAGAGGCTGGACCACTTCCTCTCCAGCATGTCCTGGCTTGTGCTCATCTTGGTTAAGGTTGTGGTCCAGGTTTACCAGGGCTGGGGGAGAAGTGCCGTTAAGCCAGGTAAGAATTAACACTTCCATCTCCGCTTTGACTACCCTGCCTTTGCCACAACAGAGGCATGTCCTTTGTTCCTCACCTCCTGAGTCTCCCAATCCAGTCTCGTTTTCTACTTCCAACAACAAGATATCTATTGCTCTCTCTCCCCAACTAGTATTTCACAATTGTGGGTGGCATACTGGTGCAGCGGCTGGAGTTGCTGCTGCACAATGCCAGAGGCACAGGTTCAGTCCTGACCTGGTTGTACCTGCGTGGAGTTTGCACATTCTGCCTGGGACTGTGGTTTTTGCCTGGACGCTCTGGTTTCTTCCTTGGTTGATAATCAATTGCCAACTGTAAATTGCCATGGCATTGGAGTCAAAGATTAGTGGTAAAAATCTGTTGGGAGTTAATGGACATTTAGGTAGATTAAAACATTGGGATTAATGTACAATGGGGTTGGTTTTGGCAGTGGGCCAAAGGGCCTAACTCGCACTGCATCTCATTATAACTCTTCCATCTTTGAATCCAATGCCATTGCATTTAAGATTTTCATGCATATTTCATGTTATGTACAGTATATGTCTTTGCTTTGCCTTTTTGCCCACTGTCATTGAGTTCCGAACACACAACCTTGAAGCCAATGTGAACAGCTGACCATTTGGCTATCCCATAGACAATAGACAATAGGTGCAGGTGTAGGCCATTTGCACCTTCGGGCCTGCACCACCATTCATAGTGATTGGCTGATCATCACACTCAGTACCCCGTTCCCGGCTTTTCCCCATATCCCCTGACTGCTATCTTTAAGAGCCCTATTGAACTTTCTCTTAAAAGCATGCAGAGAATTGACCTCCACTGCCTTCTGAGGCAGAGAATTCCACAGATTCACAAACCTCTGTGTGAAAAAGTTTTTCCTCATTTCCGTTCTAAATGGCTTACCCCTTATTTTTAAACTGTGGCCCCTGGTTCTGGACTCCCAAACACCGGGAACATGTTTCCTGCCTCTAGCGTGTGCAAACCCTTAATAACCTTAAATGTTTCAATAAGATTCTCTCTCATCCTTCTAAATTCCAGAGTATACAAGCCCAGCCGCTCCATTCTATCAACATATGACAGTCCCGCCATCCCGGGAATTAACGTCGTGAACCTACGCTGCACTCCCTCAATAGCAAGAATGTCCTTCCTCAAATTTGGAGACCAAAACGGCACACAATACTCCAGGTGTGGTCTCACTAGGGCCTTGTACAACTGCAGAAGGACCTCTTTGCTCTTGTACTCAACTCCTCTTGTTATGAAGGCCAACATTCCATTCACTTTCTTCACTGCCTGCTGTACCGGCATGCTTACTTTCAATGACTGATGAACAAGGACCCCCAGATCTCGTTGTACTTCCCCTTTTCCCAACTTGACACCATTTAGATAATAATCTGCCTTCCTGTTTTTGCCACCAAAGTGGATAACCTCACATTTATCCACATTAAACATCATCTGCCATGCATCTGCCCACTCCCCCAACCTGTCCAAGTCACCCTGCATTCTCATAGCATCCTCCACACAGTTCACGCTGCCACCCAGCTTTGTGTCATCTGCAAATTTGCTAATGTTACTTTTAATCCCTTCATCTAAATCATTAATGTATATTGTAAATAGCTGCGGTCCCAGCACCGAGCCTTGCGGTACCTCACTGGTCACTGCCTGCCATTCTGAAAGGGACCCGTTAATCCCTACTCTTTGTTTCCTGTCTGCCAACCAATTTTCTATCCATGTCAGTACCATACCCCCAATTACATGTGCTCTAATTTTGCCCACTAATCTCCTATATGGGACCTTATCAAATGCTTTCTGAAAGTCCAGGTACACTACATCCACTGGCTCTCCCGTGTCCATTTTCCTAGTTACATCCTCAAAAAATTCTAGAAGATTACTCAAGCATGATTTCCCTTTTGTAAATCTATGCTGACTCGAAATGATCCTGCCACTGCTATCCAAATGTGTCGCTATTTCATCTTTTATGATTGACTCCAGCATCTTCCCCCGTGTGCGGACGGGACGTTGAAGGACGAGAAGCTGAAGTCAAGAAGTGGAAGCCAGGATACCGAACGGACACAACGTCGAAAGAGTACGAACCCGAACGGACACCACGTCGAAAGGATACGAACCTGAACGGACACCACGCCTCAAAGACAAGACACAGAACGGACATGACGTTGAAAAGCCGACGAACACAAATGACATCTCCGGGGACGGGATTTGTTCGAGACCTTCTCAGCGATTGGTCTAGACCTCTGCGTCCATCACATCACTGGCCGGGGGGAGACGAGAGGGTGGGGTGAGCTTGAGCTTGCGTTGGTAAAATGGTGGCATGCGATAGTTTGTAAAATGGTGGTAGTGACTCCAAGTTGCTGCGATTGCCACAGAGGCAGCTTTGTGATGGACGACGCGGGGGTCTGGTCCAATCGCTGACCTTTGTCAATGACTGACAAGGTGTCGGACCAATCCCGTCCCCGGAGACGTACAAGGTACAACAATTTAACTATTTTAAAATCTAACAAGGTACAACAAATCTTGCAGCAAATAAAGATTTTTTTAAGTGTTTCACACCTATTTGTCACTTTGGCTTCATGTGCGTTCGGCGTCAGATTGTTTTTCGCCTTAAAATCTGACGGGGAATGAACATGACGGCAAAAAGCCTCTGTGGCAATCGCAGCAGCTTATAGTCACTGCCACCATTTTACAAACGCAAGATCAAACTCCCCCCGACCCTCCCGTCTCCCCCCCACCCACCTGTCTCCCCCCCTGCCAGTGGTGTGATGGACGCAGGGGGTCTGGACCAATCGCTGAAGTTTGTCGATGACTGACAAGGTGTCAGACCAATCCCTTCCCCAGATACGTCATGTCCGTTCAGCGGCTTCTCGACATCATGTCCGTTCTGCGTCTTGTCCTTTCGACGTGGTGTTCATTCGGGTTCGTATCCTTTCAGTGTGGTGTCCATTCGGATTCGTATCCTTTCGGCGTGATGTACGTTCGCTATCTTGGCTTGTTGGCGTGATGTACGTTCGCTATCTTGGCTTGTTGGCGTGATGTACGTTCGCTATCTTGGCTTGTTGGCGTGATGTACGTTCGCTATCTTGGCTTGTTGGCGTGATGTACTTTCGGTATCTTGGCTTCCATTTCTTGGCTTTTGTTTCTCCATCCTCCAATCCACAGGAACTGATCCTGAATGTATAGAACATTGGAAAATGATCACCAATGTGTCCACGATTTCGAGAGGCACTTCCTTAAGTACGCTGGGATGCAGATCATCAGGCCCTGGGGATTTATCAGCTTTCAGTCCCATCAGTCTACCCAACACCATTTCCTGCCTAACGTGAATTTCCTTTAGTTCCTCCATCACCCTAGATCCTCTGGCTACTAGTACATCAGGGATATTGTTTGTGTCATCCTTAGTGAAGACGGATCCAAAGTACCTGTTCAACTTGTCCGCCATTTCCTTGTTCCCCATAATAAAGTCACCTGTTTCAGTCTTCAAGGGTCCAACTTTGGTCTTAACTAATTTTTTCCTCTTCACATACCTGAAGAAGCTTTTACTATCCTCCTTTATATTCTTGGCTAGCTCACCTTCGTACTTCATCTTTTCTCCACGTATTGCCTTTTTAGTTATCTTCTGTTGCTCTTTAAATGTTTTGCTTCCCACTCATCTTTGCTACGTTGTACTTCTTCTATTTTATTTTTATACTGTCCCTGACTTCCATTGTCAGCCACGGTCGCCCCTTACTCCCCATAGAATATTTCTTCCTCTTTGGGATGAACTGATCCTGCACCTTCTGTATTATTCCCAGAAATACCTGCCATTGTTGTTCCACTGTCATACCTGCTAGGGTATCTTTCCGGTCAACTTTGACTAGCTCCTCCCTCATGGCACCATAGTCCCCTTTGTTCAACTGTAATAATTATACTTCTGATTTTCCCATCCCCTTCTCAAATTATGGTCACTACCTCCTAATGGTTCCTTTACCTCGAGTTCCCTTATCAAATCCGGTTCATTACACAACACTAAATTCAGAATTGCCTTCTCCCTGGTAGGGTCCAGTACAAGCTGCTCTAAGAATCCATCACGGAGGCACTCCACAAACTCCCTTTCTTGGGGTCCAGTACCAACCTGATTTTCCCAGTCTACCTGCATGTTGAAATCTCCCATAACAAACGTAGCATTACCTTTACGACATGACAATTTTAACTCCATGGACCCATTAATAATTATATGGGGAACATGGTAAATAAAGAGCCAGATTTTGCTCAAAACTAAGAAAATATAAGCTAAATGAAGAAAGTGTAAGCTAAACACACCAATATTGATGAGGATCAGAAGCTTGGGAAAAGAAAAGCTGCTGAAAAATTGTGAATAGCTGCATCTTGCTGGCTACTCTGCCACTGTGTAAAAATGATCACTTTGTACTCAACCTCCCTCTGTTTCATGAATTTGCAGCACTCATGCTCCATTAAGTTAATCATGCAAAGTTAGGTCTAGTAATTAACACCAGAGGTATCTTTCAATAAACATGATAGTCGTTAATGACTAGCTATCAACCTCCCTTAACCAGAAAAGGAACAGTTGCAAGCAGAGAAATTCCATTTGGAAAATTAAAAAAAGACACATTTTCTTTTTTTTTTACCTTCCCTTGCTTTCAGCTTGCTACACTGTCTCTTAATATAGTTCTTCTTTTGCTCCTAGTTGCGACAATAATGCATTAAAATATTAAGCCTTCCTTTGTTCCATACACCCACTACCCTCTGTGTGAAAGTTACCCCTCAGGTTCCTATTAAATTTTTATCCTCTCACCTTAAGCCCATGCCTTCTAGTTCTTGATTCCCATGCCCTGGGAAACATTTTGTACTTTTGCTTGATCAATTCCTCTCTTGATTTAATACACATCACTAAGATCATTCCTCAGCCTCCTGCATGGAAGGTATAAAGTCTTAGCCTGCCCAACCTAGGACATGATCAGCAGCGTTCAAGTCAGGCAATCCAGAATCATACAAGAAGTTGATGCACGACCTTCAGAAGGCCATTAAGAATGCAAAGCAACAGCTCTGGAGTAAACAGGAGGCTCAGACAGATGCTCAGCAACTGTGGCAAGGCTTGCATGCCATCACGTTATACTGTCTGAAAACGACTATCTCAAATGACAGTGATGGATCCCCTCAGGACAAGCTCAATGCTTTTTACACTTGTTTCAAAAGGAGAGCAATGATGTACCTTCACAAGGCACCGCAGTCCCCGACAACTCTGTAATCTCAGTCTCCAAGGCTGACATGAAAAGGTTATTTTTGAAGGCGAGCCCTCGGAAAGCATTCTGCCCTGATGGTGTATTTGACCATGGTCTCAAACCTTGCATGGATCAACTGGCTGAAGTTTCTGTGGGCATCTTGAACCTCACTATTACGGTCCAACATCCCCACCTGCTTTAAAAATGCATCCATAATTTCAGTGACGAAGCTTACATCTTGTGTGATGTTGCTTGTGGCGCAAAACAATTCCTACCAAGGTAATGACCTTGACCCACTTCAATGTGCCTACTGCAACAGCTGACTGATAGCAGATCCAATCTCACTAGCTCTCCACTAGACCAGTTGGACAAAAAGGAACACATCCGTCAGGCTGTTGTTCAGAGTTCAATAGCTGTGCAAACTCATTGGAAGTCTCTGCTTCTCCCGAAGGAACTGGATTCTTGACTTCGTCATCAGTAGACTTCAATCAATTCAGATTGGCAGCAAATAGCGGAGTCAGGGGATATGGGGAGAAAGCAGGAACAGGGTACTGATTGGGGATGATCAGCCATGATCACATTGAATGGCGGTGCTGGCTCAAAGGGCCAAATGGCTACTCCTGCACCTATTGTCTATTGTCTATTGTCAAATTCCCCTTGCTGACCATCAGGATAAGTGTACTGCAACACAAGGAACTGTGCACAGGAGACTGTACTCAGGCCCCTGCTCTACTCTCTCCATACCCATGATTATGTAGCCTGACTCAGCTCTAACACCATCTTTAAATTCACCATTGCACCACCAAATACCAGGTAACAGCAAGGCAAAGTACAGGGGAAGATCTGTAATCTGGTTGAGTGGTGCAACAATAATTAGTTGACATTGTTGACTTCAAGAGATGAAGGCTGAAGGGCTATGCACCAGTCTTCATTGAAGGGGTGGAGTCAACAGCTTCAAGTTCCTAAGTAAACACAGATCTCTCCTGGGCCCAGCAGTCACAAAGGATGCTTATCAACGCCTCCCCTTCTTAAGTTTGAGGATATGCAGTATGTTGCTGAATGCTCTATCAAACTTCTTTCATTCAACAGTAGAGAGTATTGTAGCATCAGGGAATTACACTAGGTTCGGCGTGGTGAATTACACTAGGTGAACTCATATGATATATTTTATTTGTAGTGGTAACGAAGTCCAGGACCACCGATGGATGCTGTCCGTTCCATCAGATCGCATGTACGATGACGCTGGCGATCTCAGGGTTGGCCCAGCAGTTTAGTCCTGGTCTTCGTTACCACTACAGAGGAGGAATGGCAACATTAGGCTTTTCCCTGCAGTTCACCCTAGCCTTGAGGTGCTGACTGCATAGGTTTCTTCCTGGCAGCTCAGTTTTGTGCTTAAAGAGACAGTGCTGGCAGTCTCTGGATTATCATCTGACAGCCAGTCTTTGCCTCTGTGTGTGTGTATGAGCACTGTCCCTGATTATCTTTGGGCAGGAAGAGGTTCTGGCATCTCAGGCATTCCCCAGCCATCAGTCTTGGCCTCAGGTCGAGGCACTGGCTGCCGAAGGCTTCTTTTCTGGCAGTCCAGTCATAACCACACAGTGGCACTGATGTTCTCAGGTTTGGCCCAATGCTCCTCAAACCTGCAATGGGGCAACACAGCTGGCAGGGAGGCACTCCACTTTATCTCTCTTCTCTGGCTAGAATGCCTGGGTTTTATAGGGAGTAGGCTGACTAACTAGGTCCATGTGGCCAAAGCAATATCAGCTACTTGGACCCAGCTGTTATCAATGATGGCGAGGATTGGCCTCTCTTGGTCTGTCAGCCAGTTAGAGGGATCAGAACGACATCTCAGGTAGAGAACACTTTCACCGCATATTAATTGGGTGCATTGGAAATTCGAACACTCAAGAAAGATAGAGGTTGCAAAAGGTGGTGGATGTTCAACATTCTGTTTCTTCCTCTTTGCTATACTCTGCACCCCGTTCTTCCCTTTTACCGTACTGATTATATGTGAGTTTGCTTTGCTGGATTTATTTTGAGCATTATCTGATCTAAGGTGGATAGCATGCCAAACAAAGCTTTTCACAGTACCTCAGTACATGTGACAATAATAAACTTAACCCTAGACAACCCCTGGTCCGCCATGGGTACTGACATCCCACCATCGAAGGGATCTAGAGGAAGCACTGCCTCAAGAAGGCAGCTAATATCATCAAAGACCCATGCCATGCTGGTCACACACACTTCTCGCTGCAGCCATCGGGAAAAGGGCACAGGAGCCTGAAAACTGTTACCTCCAGGTTCAAGAACACCTTTTCCACATGAACCATCAGGTTCTCGAACTATCCTGCACAATCCTACCTCAGCACTGAACCACTGTGGATGCTGTAAATACTTTGCACTCTCATGGTCCCGTTCACTTAGAATAACAGAGAGTTGATTGTGTATTTATTGTTGCTGCATCTAATGTAACTGTAAAGCTGCAGTTTGTAACAATGTCTTTGTTCCTGTTTATATTCAGTGCTTATGACAAATAAACACTCCTGACTCGCAACTCTCTTACCACTCGAGCATCATCTGGCCTGAAAGTCCAATGCAATACTGAGAAGACACTGCACTATCTTTTGATTAAACCATTAAACCAAAAGATATCTGAACCCTCGTGGAAGTAAATTAACATGAGATTTTATGTGAAGAAAAGCAGTTGTTAAACAGGCTAATAGATATTCTTTCATCAGCATCATTCAGCCAGATTGTCACATTGCTGCTGTGGAACCTTGCTGTTCATGAGTCATTACATTTATTTCCTAGAAGGGGAAAACATTGACTTTATTTCTGATTTAATCCTATGATTGCAAATTGTTTTGGAACATAACGAAAGGTGAATAGTTCTTTCTTCCTATTTGCTTCTCTTCAGTCTGATTGCTTTTCCGACTGAAAATGAAGTCAGTTTCTCTGGACAATTAAATACCGAAAAGTGCAACTTTCTGCAGTTTAGTTAATCGGATTATCAGAGTCGAAATTAAAACCTTGTGACTTATTAATAGATATTGTCTGATTATTCTTAATGTACGGCAAATACTTTGAATGAGATTTTAAATGGTTGCCTTATATCTTTTCATTACCTGAGGAGTAGTAGTAGTGGTAGTAGGCCCCTCTCGGTCTTGACTGTCCATGGGTGATGCATCCTGGTTCGATGCAAGCCTGGGCGATGTCATATGGAGGACAGGCTGTTGCCCATGCAGCACGTCCCCCCTCTCCACGTCACTGATCAATCCAAAGGAACAGCAGGGTCATTACAGTTTGGCACCAGCGCCGTCGCAGGAGCTGCCAGAGCGAGGTTGTAGACAACGACGAACTGCCTCCGGATTTTCTTGAGGTTTACTCCTGGAGCCTTTTCCATGACTGGATATGGCCACAAGGCAGTGGAGGTTTTAACTTAGAGTTTTCCCTCTCCTAGATGGACTGCCTTCCCAGGCTGACGAGCCCGATCTGCCCGAGACTCGTGGGGCGGGAGCGTCTACCTTCCCGTGCAGGTCTATAGCACCTGCCCACTGTCCAAAACATGAGGAGTAAATTGGTGCAATTCTTGGATGTCTTTAGAATGCATGCATGGACACACAAATAGACACATAGAACACCTCCTCATGCAGAAACACTGCTACTATTGCTGCTGAAACAATTATATTGGTATAGTTCGAATGTGAGGGTGCGTCACATTAGAATTAAACTAATTGTGAAATGCACAAAGTCTGTGACAAGTGATGCAGCAATCTAAAAGTTCTGCAATTGTGCAACAAAGAAACAAGTCACGAATGCCCAAGAGTGAGAGGGATGTGGGAGGTCGGTGTTTCCAGAGAATAATTGCCCACAAGCAGGTTGAAGGGAAGTTGCTGAAAAAGAATATTAAGGTTAAAAACAAATCTACCATTCACTGAGGCAGCTTAGGTGCCAATTACACTAAATTATAAGTGCCAGATGAGCTATCATTGCAACCTGAGCACAAATCAAATCCAGCAGTCTGTTAAGAACGGGACATGAAGGGAAGCAATGAATATTTTGAGAATGAGCTCGGGGAACTGAGACCTGGAAATCGTGGACTGTTTAAAGTTTGAAAACTGATCGGAATTGTTGATATAAATAACTAACAATTAAAGTTTACTTCACCCTCAAATATTCTCTTACCAAGTTTGTAGTCAAGATACTTTAAATTAGGGTCAACTTTGCAAAGTACCACAAACAGCATTGATGCATAACATAAACAGTGCAAGATATTCACTGGCAATGACAAACCTAGAAAGTCAGCCTCTTTGGTGATGCTACCGTGAATATATTTGGCTCAGGATCTATAAAATACATGGCTGATAGGCAAATCTATTCTCATTTTATATAACTATAATTACCCGTCTCATCTGTACAGATATAGTTATAAAGCTGCATTGTATGTGACGTGCAACGAATTGTCTTTGTCGAAACAGCATTATATTCAACTGTTTGCACTGCCATCTTGTTGCAGCAAAACGACAAGTCAGGGCCTCTCAACATCACATCTGTTTGCAACACCTACATCGCAACACCACACCAGTCTAAGGGACATATTTTGGACCACTTTAAATGATCTTGTTGGCTATAGATAGGACAGAAGTGGCTGCTTGGTTGCTGCAAACATAGTTCAGCCACAGATCAATTACTTTAGAGATACGGCTCGGAAACAGGCCATTTGACCCACTGAGTCTGCGCCGACCAGCGATCACCACGCACACTAGCACTATCCTAGGCAGTGCAGCGAAGGTTTACAAGATTAATTCCTGCAATGAGGGGATTGACATATGAGGAAAGGTTAAGTAGGCTGGAACTCTACTCTTTGGAGTTTAGAAGAATGAGAGGCGATCTCATTGAAACATATAAGATCGTGAGGGGCCTTGATCGGGTGGATGCACCGAGGATGTTCCCAATGATCGGGGAAACTAGAACTAGGGGACATAGTTGCAGAATAAGGGGGGGCTCTTTTAAAACTGAGATGAGGAAGAACTTCTTCACCCAGAGGGTGGTTAATTTATGGAATTCACTGCCCCAGGGAGCAGTGGAAGCAGAAACTTTAAATATATTTAAGACTAAAATAGATGGTTTTTTAGCTGCCAAGGGGATAAGGGGCTACGGGGAGAGGGCAGGGATATGGACCTAGGTATGGTTAGTATAGTAAGACCTGAGTGATCTCCTGGACAAGTGTCGATCGCCTGGATTGGGGTCGGAGAGGAATTTCCCGGATTTTTTTCCCGAATTGGACCTGGGTTTTTATCCGGTTTTTTGCCTCCCCCAGGAGATCACGAGGTTCTTGGGGTGGAGAGGGGTGATAGCGGTATAAAGGGGAGGGTAGTGTCTTGTGTTCTGTGTCTTGTGTCTACTGTTTGTGGGTAAGTGTGTCTGTTTAGTGTTCAGCCATGAGCGAATGGCGGTGCGGGCTCGACGGACCTGGTGGTCTACTCTCGCACCTACTTTCTATGTTTCTATGTTTCTATGTTTCTATCCTATACACTAGGAATAATTTACAATTTTACCGAAGCCAATTAACCTACAAAACTGCATGCCTTTGGATTGTGGGAAGAAACCGTTGCACCCGGAGGAAGCCCACACGGTCACAGAGAGAATGTACAAACTCCATACAGACAGCACCAGTAGTCAGGATCGAACTCAGGTCTCTGGTGCTGTAATGGAGCACTCTAACTCTGGAGTCATTGTGCCGCCCCATTTCCTGAATGACCTCGCTGAGCCAACTTCAGCATTGAGGCTACTTTGTGAACAAACTGGATACACCAGTCATTTGCGGCAAAATACAAAGTGCTGGAGCAACTCGGTCGGTCAGACAGCATCTCTGGAGGGAATGGATAAGCGATATTTTGGGTCGGAGCCCTTCTTCAGACTCAAGATCCAGCTTCTGCAGTTCCTTGTGCTGACACCAGGCACATCTATCTTGTACACAAAAATGCTGGAGAAACTCAGCGGGTGCAGCAGCATCTATGGAGCGAAGGAAATAGGTAACGTTTCGGGCCGAAACCCTTCTTCAGACTGATAGGGGGTGGCGGGGAGAAGGAAGGAAAAGGGAGGAGGAGGAGCCCGAGGGCTGGGGGATGGGAGGAGACAGCTCGAGGGCTAAGGAAGGGGAGGAGACAGCAAGGGCTAACAAAATTGGGAGAATTCAATGTTCATGCCCTCCGGATGTAGGCTCCCCAAGCGGCATATGAGGTGCTATTCCTCCAATTTCCGGTGTTGCTCACTCTGGCAATGGAGGAGACCCAGGACAGAGAGGTCGGATTGGGAATGGGAGAGGGAGTTGAAGTGCTGAGCCACCGGGAGGTCAGGTAGGTTCTTGCGGACCGAGCGGAGGTGTTCGGCGAAACGATCGCCCAACCTCCACTTAGTCTCACCGATGTAGATCAGCTGACATCTAGAGCAGCGGATGTAGTAGATGAGGTTGGAGGAGATACAGGTGAACCTCTGTCGCACCTGGAACGACTGCTTGGCTCCTTGAATGGAGTCGAGGGGGGAGGTAAAGGGACAGGTGTTGCATTTCTTGCGGTTGCAACGGAAAGTGCACGGGGAGGGGTGGTACGGGAGGGAAGGGAAGAATTGACAAGGGAGTTGCAGAGGGAGCGGTCTTTGCGGAAGGCAGACATTGGGGGAGATGGGAAGATGTGGCGAGTGGTGGGGTCACGTTGGAGGTGTGTCTTCGTAAAATCGTACCTTCGATTTTCCAGCATCTGCAGTTCCTTCTTGAACACATCTGTCTTGTAGATGACATTGCACTAAAGATTGTATCATCCATTGCACCCTCATGTAATTCGTCTTGTGATTGCCACTGAGCTTCAGGCAGCTCCAGTGCATGGGAGACCTCGGCCATGCAGATGCCAAGAATTGGTTTAACCTTGTCAAGTGTGGACCTCTTGAAGATGCACGGGAATTAAGTTGGCGAGATGATTGCTGGTTTATGGGAGCTTAAAGACATTACCCAGCTGTGAAAACAGAAGATAATGGCAATGTCAGTCTTCCAAAGGTGAGGAAATACCAATGGAGAGATTAACATTTCAGGTCAATAATCTTTCATCCGCACAGTTCATTGTTGGCATCTACTCCTGGACAAGAATCAAGAAAAGCACAAGAGTCCTCAAACCATAATGAGAATCCAAAAAGGAACCTCTGAGGACACCAAGAAACTACATTTCAAGGGGATTCAAAGCTTCATCTCAAGCGTTCTTACATTCTCCACTGCAACAAATTGCACAGCAATAATAGAATCACTAATTCACAAGTTCACAATGCATTCGCAGATTTCGTACATGTTCATTTCAAAAGAAAGGCTTTTCCCCATTAGCCAATTTTACAAGGATTAGTGGGTGCAGATTTAATGATATATCAGGAAAGATTTACAGGGTGAAGTTTATACAGCAAGAACCTTCTGCCCATGGTGTTGGTGGATGCTGAGGTAATCAACAATTTTTAAAGGAAATTGGATAGGTATTTGAGGAAAATAAATGTTGGGCCAGGAGGATACATCAATGGAATGGAACTTCTGTAGCCACAGCTGCCCTGGGGCAGACTGACGGAAGCGTGGCTGCCAATCTGCACCTACGGCCCCTCCGACCACCACCAGTCACTCACACACATTCACACACATTCACACACAGGCAAAGGTGGGTGAAGTGTCTTGCCCAAGGATACAACGACAGTATGCACTCCAAGCGGGATTCGAACCGGCTACCTTCCGGTTGCCAGACGAACACTTAGCCCATTGTGCCATCCGTCGTCCCTCCTATGACTCCTCGCTACATTTGTTGACTTTGATATTGCCAACTTTCAGACCATATTTATGTTCTGCACATTCATCATTATTCCATTAAAGCACCTCGATTTAATATTAACTAAAATATTGACCAATAACATTGTTCAGATTATTTATTATTGGTATAACGGAATCTAAGAGCACCTTGGCAGTTGACTCTAATCACTCTGTGGCCACTGTTCACTACTTCTTTAAGGATTTCTGCGTCATTTACAATTACTAGGTTAGGGTGAGCCACCATGCCCATTCACAACGTTGTGAAGTAGTTGTAAGTCTTGAGCATGGATATCATGGGTCTTCTTTGTGAACAATATATATTTTGGAATTCTCATGTTAATCTGCCTAGCATTGGATGGCTGAAGTCTCTCATTGAATGTTTTCTTTATGCACTCCCGGTATTAGCTTGGACAGTTTTACATTTGTTTTCCCTCTCAGGAATTTAACTTTGCTTCTTTCTAAATGTTCCTGGCCTAATCGGCTCAGTGTCTCTTCTGGAAACTGTTTACTCCCCAAGGCCATTTTAACCATTTGAACATATAGTGCTTTATAGCATCATAAATCTAATCCACTGCTTGTTGGTAACATGTATTTTTTAGTTTGCTGCACCTTGAAAATATAGTTTGTTGAGGCCCCTTTCAAAAATCTCATCATTGAATTTATTGTGATTTTGAAGCTTTCAAAGGAAACTATTTTACTGCGACCTTTCTCATCTTCCATTCTTTGGTTTACTTTGACTGTAATATTGATGGGTGCTAACAGAATTTTCACACAGCCTTGGATTAAGCCATCTGCCTTCCACATTTTTGTACCTGGAAATTCCTGGATTATTTTTCAAGTTGCAGGAATCCTCCAGAGAGAAATCTTGCAGGCCCAACTCTGGATCGCCCTCCGGAAAGGTGTTCCAGTCCATTTAACATGCTAAATAACTATGGCGTTTAATTGGATTCAGTAAAAATCGTACAGTATATTACTCATCTCCTTGTAGAAAAGTCACTAAATGTTTTGATTTAAAACAGTTCATTGAAATCTCAAGAAATTCTATGTACATACGCCTTTCCTATCAAGAGTGTAATTTTTATTCAAATGCAGATTATTTTAAATATTTATTTCTTCAATTAAATGTCTTGAAAATGGCCATCATTTAAGCCATTTTGTGAAGGTTTTTTTTTTAAATTCAGCCTTAACAGTAAAATGATTGCATTTGCATCATAGTCATACAGTTTAGAAGTAGTCTCTTTGGCCCACTATGTCCATGCTAACCATGAAGTATCCATCAATGCTAATCCAATTGGCCAAAATGATGATGATCACACTCCTGTCACAACAGCAGAATGACAGAGCAAGGCTCCTGGCCCCCATACGATAGGACAAGGCTACAATACAATACAATACAATACAATACAATACAATACAATACAATACAATACAATACAATACGGTTTATTTGTCACATTGCACATAAGTGCAAGTGAAATGAATATGTCAGCAGCGGTACAATTATAAAGAACACACACAAAAACACAATAAAAATTTAACATAAACATCCACCACAGCATTCATCACTGTGGTGGAAGGCACACAATTTTGCCAGACCTCCTCCATTTTCCCCCGTGGTCGGGACCTCAACCCTCCGCAGCCGTTGCTGCGGGCGTCCATATGGTAAAAGGACAAGGTACAAGTCCAGGTAAGTCCAGAGTCGGCTCTTCCCCACCGGAGACCGCGGCTTTAAGTTGGTGTAGGCCGCAGGCCGGCGGTCGAAGATTTAAAGTGTAAAGTTCCCGCCGCGCCGCAGCCAGAAGCACCGCAGACCGCAGGGCCGGCGGTCGAAGCTCCCCTCTAGGGGTGATGGTAAGTCGCCACCGCGCCCGCGGTAGAAGTTGGCCGCGGGCCGGCAGTGATGGCTTCTTCTTCCCCCGGGTCCCCCACGAGGGATCCCGGGCTGCGGACGCCGCGCCAGCTGAAACTCTGCAGACCGCGGCTTCAGGCTGCCGGCTGCCCCGGGCCAGCGAAACGGAGCGCTCCCCTCCAGCGAGCCCCAGCGAGGGCTCGCCCGCTCCATGCCGAGAGTCCACACTGCGCCCGCCGCTGAAGCCCCGGGCGCGTCTCCAAGAAAGGCCGCGCCGATCCTTGCTGTTAGGCAACGGGGAGGCGACCTGGAAAAAGTCGCCTCTCCATGGAGGAGGAGGCCAAAACGGTTTCCCCCTCCCCCCCCCCCCCCCCACACCACCCCCCACACAAAACACACAAAGAAACATTAAAAACATACTTTAAAACATACTAAAAAAATAAAAAAAGTTGAAAAAACTAACGCGCTGCTGACAGGGCTGCCGCCATTGCAGTGCCCCCACCGCTGATTATATTATTATCAATAGTGACCTGCGTGTGTCAAAGGAAGGACAGTCAACCCTTTTAAAACGATAGTTTGAGGCCCAAGAAATCGGCCAAATGTTTTCTTCATCATCCAAAGTGGAGCTGATTGACCCTGATATTAGAGATAATTAATCACTGAATCCCTTTATCGTAATTGTTTTTTAGAGTTTAAAAGTTACAATACAGGCAACCTAAATGATGGACTTTGCTAATGAACTTATCCAGACATGCTGAACACAGGAAGAATGGATGAAATGTATGCACAGGATGATATATATTAGTTGTTTTAAGAACTCGATCCCCACCGAAATTATGGCCAACAAAGTGTTTTTACAATTTAGAAGACATGTTGAAAACAACATGACATAGGGATTAATATCAGATTCAACTCACGCTGAGAGGAGATAACTGAACATATAGGGTACTGGTGCATTGAATGCAGAAGAATTATGATTCACATCTAGCTGTGTGTCAGTTGTAAAATCCACTGATTTGACTACCATTACTACTATTTACTACTTGAACTATTATTGGTGCTGCCTGAGAGCAGATTAAAGTGAAAGCGATGAGAATGGGCTCCACAATTCTCTGATGAATGATAATGTTGTCAGTGATGGACACCCCAGAGCAGAGATCATTGTAGCCTCAGCCCCCAAACCTTTGAGTTTGGCTACCACAACTGAGCCCCACAAGACCCAATTATTAGAGAGAAGGAATGGGTGACGTTTCGGGTCAAGACCCATCCAGCTTTTTGTGTCTATCTAAAATTTAAACCCGCATATGCAGTTCCTTCTGACACAAGACCCAATTATTGTTTTGGGTTTGTTTCTAAGGGTCAGGAGGATATTTTGTTAAAACAATCAGATTCACGTCACTCATTTATGTTTCATATATTTATCCTATGTTTGCTTTTAAAGCGGGTGGTACGGTGGCGCATCGGTAGAGTTGCTGCCTTACAGCACTTTCTCCGCCAGAGACCTGGGTTCGATCCCAACTACATGTGTTGTCTGTACGGAGTTTGTACATTCTCCCCATGACCGCATGGATTTTCGCCGAGATCCTTGGTTTTCTCCTACATTCGTATAGGTTGTCCTGAGTGTTTGTAGGATAGTGTTAATATGTGGGGATCGCTGGTTGGCGCCGACTCAGTGAGCTGAAGAGTCTGTTTCTGCACTGTATCTCTAAAATAAACTAAATGTAAATTGTCCTGAGTGTTTGTAGGATAGTGTTAATATGTGGGGATCGCTGGTTGGCGCCGACTCAGTGAGCTGAAGAGTCTGTTTCTGCACTGTATCTCTAAAATAAACTAAAGAAACGAAATAAAAAATCCAGAGTGCCTTCCTGAACCATTCCCTGTGGTAAACAATGCATGCTCCAACTGTGTACATAAAGACATGTCTCTTGTTGCTAAGACATGTGGGCCTCCTGTCAGGAAAGTAGTGCCCTGAGAATAGAGCAATCTTGTTTTGGATAAACAAAGAAATGATAAGAAGTGGGTAAACCAGCATTTATCTCAATCCACAGCTATATTGCCACATTATTTGATAAAAAATAACAGGAATAACTTTCGTAATAGATTAAATATAAATGTAAAACTTTATAATCAACTGTTGCACTTTTAAAAATTCCAGTATTAGGATGTGGGTGTCACCAGCATTCATTGCAGATCGCTAATTGCCCGTGTGAAGATGTTAGTGAACTAACTTCTTCTGCAATTCTTCTCATGAAGTTACCCTGAATGTGTTATTAAGTAGGGAGGACCAGGACTCAGACCTAGTGCCAAAGAAGGAAGATTAATCGATTAACAGATTTCCAAGTCAGGATCATATAGGAAACTGCAGGTGATGCTGTTTGCACAAAAAGCCCCCAAAATGTCTTGTTCAGTGGTCACATTTTAATATTGTGATATTTAATTTATGTTTACCTTGCAATAATTTATAACTGGTGGTAGAAAAACAGTTAAACAGAGGAAGGAGTATAAACTGGATTTATTTTTAACATCCCATAAAGAACATATTTTGAAAGCTCTTAATATATAGAAAAAGTATCTTCACCTTTTGGGACATGGAATATTTTATGTTGCTGCTTTTCACTTGCTCAAAGTTTATCTTCAACAGGTGAAAATGGTCATTGTTTATAGATGCACATGTTTACACTTTACAAAGTAGATATATAATGCAGTTTGTGACTATTCCAAGGCACTCTGTATTCGTACTGTTAAGTTCGAAGTTTAAATATAAACTTAAGTAGTAACAAACTTAAATTTTAGTTTGAATAATTTAATTCATTTGATGGACATTAATTTAATAATATTCATCATGTATTTACATAAACCTAGTGACCAATGAATGTCCCAATGTGTTCCAATGTGTACAATAAATGCTGAAGTTACAATTTTGCCAAGGCTGTAATCTCCAGCATAGGAGCAGCTTCATAGCAACATATTAATCTTAAGGAATCTTTGAATGAAGTTTGTAAGAAGGAACTTCAGATGCTGGTTTAAACTGAAGATGGACACAAAAAGCTGGAGTAACTAAGCGGGACAAGCAGCATCTCTAGAGACGAGGAATGCGTGATGTTCTGGTGTACCTACGAATGGGTGACCCATTCCTTCTCTCCAGAGATGCTGCCTGTCCCGCTGAATTACTCCAGCTTTTTGTGTCTATCTTTGAATGAAGTTGACAGTTGAGTATATCTTTGCTTCTGTGGGTCTGAACTTTCTATAAACTGAATGAGCTCCTTTCACATTAGTTCACCTGAAAGAAAAATGTCCTTACATTGTGTGAATTTAATCTCAGGTCTCAAAATGAGAGCAAAGTCCACTGTAATGTTTTAAACTCAACGATAAACATGTAAAACTTAATTAAAATAAAGCATGAAATAAAAGTAAGTAAAATGCAATCCAAAGGACATCTTCTCTTCAGAGGAAAAATTGCAGCCTCATCAACAAACCTCTAGAATAAAATGTAATGTCTTTCCAGGCAGATGTTTTAATATCTACCAGATTGTAGACAATCAGCAAAATAATCAGGATTGAGTTCTACTAGAGTTGTAGGTACACTGAAAAGCATATGATTTGAGTCTTTTCTACTATCTAAAGCAGGCAGTTTTACTTCAAACTGTTGTCACAATGGCATGCTGAAGAGGCAATATATACACTGAGGTATTTTGTAATCCATAAGATCTAATCATACTCACAGAAGTATCAAAATCCTGTCAAGCTGCATGTAACATTTGCAACAGTGAGAAAAACATAAATGATGGTTAGATCTTGTGGATTATACTGTAAAATACTCAGTCTATATGCCTCTTCAATGTGCCATTGTAAGTAACTGTTAGAAGTTAAGTCACCTGCTTTAGATTGCAGAAAATATTCAAATCATATGCTCTTTAAAGCTATGTCCTCTAGACTTTGAGGACCTGCTAAAATGACCTGCTGAATATTGTAAGCAATTTCATTTTTTATTTTAGATTTTCAGCATCTGTGATATATTTTTTGTTTCATTTCGCCCAAACCTAAACTAACAGTGACAATCTTCCATTTCTTGTGTCGTTCAGCATAATAAAAATGTTGTTAGGTACTTCAGTGAAGCATGAAGAATCAAGGATTGGTACTGAGTCAAAGGAGGAAAATATGAGCAGATAACTAAAAAAATTAAGGAGCGAAGAACAGGGAATTGTAGAATTTGCAGGTTGAAGGCGGGTCTGCAACTGCTGCATTTATTGAAGTGGGGAAGACAAACTGGATGGAATGCAGTTATCCCAAGGCTTATAGGGCTGGTATGCACTACAAAAATATCATTGAACTCATTGACGTACATTATGAAGTTCAAAGTGCTATGTATGTTAGTGGGACAGGGTTTAGGCTGAATAGTGGCTCGAACTGGTTAGATTGTGGGCAGCTGAGTGATACCATATTAACTACTTAGGAGGCCGATCTTGAGACTGTTAGAAAAGTGCAAGCTGAACATAACAAAGGCAGAATGAAGATCTAACAACCTCAGATCAAATGCATCAAAATCCAGTCCATTACACAGACCATTGACAATCTATACTTCACTTTGGGAAAGGAGCCAACAAAATCAAGGACCTGATCAGTCCTTCTTCTCCCCACTCCCATCAGCCAGAAGATACTAAAGCTTGAAAGTGTGCACCACCAGACTCAGGAACAGCTTCTTCCACTCTGTTATTAAACTTCTAGATAGTCCTTCCATAAGCTTGGGTACTATCCCGACATTCATTACGGACATTGGCATTTTTCTCTCGAACTGTTATGCTACAAAGCTGAGAAACTATATTCTGCATTCTGCATACTTCTCACCACTCTATCTTTTATGCATGTATAAAGTTGTTTGGCTTGATTTTATGCATGTATAATGTTATCTGAGTATGTTGGATAGCATGCAAACAAAAACTTTTCAATTTTCATCGGTAGAGTGTATCAATGATAAACCTAAACTTAAATCTGGTGCACTTGCTAATAAAATTTATCTTCAGGTATATCCTGTTACAATTTCAAAACAAGTGCATTCAAAAAGTAACTGAACACAGCTGAAGTATTCCAATATTCTCACTATTTCAAATTTGAAGCAGTGTAAAAATGGCACTACATGTTTTTAAACACAGAAACTTGCGAGGAGTTTGTTCTGTTGCTAGTGCAACCCTGAAATTATTGCCCTAGTTTTCCACATGTTTTTTTTTGCCTTTCTGTGAACTATACCAGATCCCCACTGCACCTGGAATGAGAGTGAGAATCATTGTTCTCACAGTTGTGTGCTCTTGAATTTCCAATGTCTTGTTCTACATTTGGTGGCTGAGATAAATCAGGTGCAGGAACTGCCAACCTAATCATCTGGCCAGCCTGCAAGGGAGATGCTTGAAAAGCCTTGAAGAGTGTGCAATAATGTTTATGGCTTTTTAAATTTGTCTTTAGTGTAAGCATTATTCTTTGTGGAAACCTGCATTCTCACTGAGGTTCACATACACCTCCTATCGTTCATCTGCTCCATCCTGATGTGGCCTCTTTTATATCGTAGAACTTGGTGCCCATTTCTCCGAACACTTGCACTCAGTCCACCAAGGACTACTGGGTCTCCCAGGAACGAACAATTCTAACTCATCTTCCCATCCCCATAGTGACCTTTTTGTCCTGGGCTTCCTCCAATGCCAGACTAAGGCCACAGGGAAACTAGAGGAACGACACCTCATGTTCTGCTTGCCCCCCCCCCCCCCCCCCCACCCCCCCACACCCACACCCTCCCTCCTACATTTTTCCCCTATCTCTCTTCCTGGTGCCCCATCTGGACTCAGATCCATTCTCTCATCCTCCTCCCGTTCCACCTTCATTCCTTCGCAAATCTTCAATCCTTATCCCACATTATTGTCTATTCATCTCTGGCCTTTGTCCAACCTATCACTTGCCAGACGTTGTCCTGTGCCTTCTCTCTTCCTGCTTTATTCCACCCCACCCCCCGTCTATCACAATCAAACTAAAGAATGGTCCCAACCCGAAACTTCACTTTCCGTTCTCCAGAGATGCTGCCTGACCTGCTGTGTTACCCCAGAACTTTGTGCATTTTTTTGTAAACCAGGATCTGTAGCTCCTTGTTTCTCCACATATCACTTGCCAAGCTTTTCCTAACCCCTACCTCTCTTTTTCAGCTTTCTCCCCCTTCTAATCAGTTTGAAGATGGGTCTCGATCCGAAATGTCATTTCTACATGTAACTGCATTCTTGCTGGTTCTCTCAGCATCACTGAGGAATTAGCAGACATTCCCCTCTGCCTGTCCCTCCCACAGTCAGGCTGTTTCAGAAATAGGTATGGATTTCTGCTGATGCTCACTGCTCTTTGATATTATCACAGCAGGTTGGATGGAGTAAAGGTGATTTAGGCAGGATTCAAAGAGTTCAAGCAGTTCATCACATACATCTTCCCTGCCCTGCTAATGGCAAAAATCCCATCAAGCCCTCCATTGTCATGTTTAACATAAGGTGTTCTCCCATGATGAAAAATTGGCGCAGACAACCATGGTCAGATTTCCATATTTTGCCAAATGTGGGAGGAAACCAAAGCACCCAGTGCAAACCCAAATGGTCACTGGGAGAGCATGCAAATTCCCTACAGACAGCACCCCTAATCAGGACCAAACAGAGGTCTCTGGCATTGTGGCAGCAACTCTACCATTGTGTCCCGTGCTGGCTTTATCAATGTAAACTCTGCCATATGGGAACAAGAGCTGGTTTCATTACCTTTTTTTTAGTTGTGTGTCTCCTAGAGGCAGCCTACATATCAGGACATCCCTCTAAACCACATCAGACTGCAGATGGGAAATTCCTCACTGGACTTTCTGGCTGCTGTTGATCCTGTTGCTGGAGATGAAGTTATCGCTGCAACATTGATTACCAGCAGAAACAAGACTGAATGCTTTAAATTGTTCCTTTTTCAGACCAGGATTATTGGTTGACTTTTCATTAATAATGATAACATCATTAAAATGTTACTTGTACTGTTAATTAACAAACTTAACTTGTTGAGGAAGCATTATTAGGCAAAGGGTGAGATAGTTTTTATGCAAAGTAAAGCACAGGGTTGCACAAAGTGCTCTGCATGTGCCAAAAATGGGCTATTTCTGATGTACCATGGGCCCCTGGATCAGATTTACACATTGATAGTCGTCAGTTATGCATTAATAATGGGCTGGCAAAATGTCGTCTATTGTGTTAAACCTTCTCTGACAAATTCCTATTCGATGTTAGGGAAAGGGATTGCAGGGAAGAGGATGTGTGCTGGATGGTAAGTATCTAATCCTAATGTTCTTACCATTGTGGATGCAAGATAAGTTGGCAGAATGGCTGATTTGCTCATGATTATGCTCGTAAATAATGGAAACATTAACAAATTACTAATTTTCCTGCAGCCAGATGATATGGATCCATTTCAAGAATGCCTGGAAGAACGGAGGTATCCTGGAGAGGTCACAATACCAAGTCCTAAACCTAAATATGGACAATGCAAGGACATCAGCAAAAAAGATCTCATAACGTAAGCCAGCAGAATAGTGTCAACTTCAACGACTTTATTTACTAAATATCTCTTTGAAATAAACGTATTTCTGTTTTTGGTAGCATGCAACACAATTTGCAATGTGTACTTTTTAATCTTCATTTTCCAAAACTTTCTTGGCGGATAAAGTTTCTTACTTTAATGACGCTATGTCAAGAATAATTAAAATATTATAAATGTAATTGCTCCATTTTTGTTAAGTTTTCCCTGAGGATGCTTAGCAAGCCATTGCAGACAGTGAAGCTAAACTGGAAACAATGAAATATCATAAAATGGTCTTCCTAAAAACGTAATTACTTTTTTGGGCTGTTTTCTTGTTTGGTGCCAGATGTCCAACACCAGGGTGTGATGGGAGTGGTCATGTCACGGTTAATTACTCCTCACATAGAAGGTGTGACTTCCTTTTTCATGGTGGATACGGTCTTTTCAATTTTTGTTGTTTTCAGCTTACCTGAACAATGCAGTCAAGTGAATTGCAAAAAAACTCTTGTACGTTAACCCTTAGACAATTGAATTTTCTTGACAGTTTGCAGTATGTTTGTTACAGAATTCTTTACAATAATCACTAAGATTATGGGCTGAATGTCATGAGGAGTAAGAACAACATTTAAGAAGAAATAAGCTTTCTTTATTATCAATGCTTCATGAATAAATTATACCCCTTTCCTTTCCTTTTTTTGGGAAATGCACTGTAAACGATTAGTTACATAAAATAGTTGTTTTTAATGTGCTGTTATTGTATTACTGGACTTTATGTTTTACTTTTATTACTGCAAAATGTATCTACTGTAAATGAAAGAAGCAAGGGCAATGCTTTAAGAATCAAATTCCGTTATATAATATACAAATTCTGCAAACAAAAGATTGCTTAAATCTTGAGAGGATTAGCTATCGACATGAATCTGTCAGCAATTCAGATGTTAAACCATTGCTTCTCTGCATTTGTCAAGTTGTGTCATATGTGTGAATGAAAGGTTGGGTTGGCTTGACATGAGTTGATTTTGCCACCTTGTGTATCTTGCAGTCTATCCGGCTGTCCTTTGGCAGATAAAAGTATCCGGAGTATGATGGCCACCAGCTCACAAGAACTCAAGTAAGGCATAAATGGCATTAGTGCATGCAAGAAGTCTGCATTCTGTCATTACTGATCTTATTCTATTAATGTTGGATTTATGTTAACCAATAACTGCCTGAGTTAATGTGAAATCTGCACTAAAAAAAATTGAATGGATAGACTGACACAAATAGGTCTGATACATTTATATTTCTCATTTCTGTTTGAATCCATTTCTAATTGCTTCTTTTAGTGATAACCTCTATCTAAGAAACCCTTTGTGAAAATCTAAATCAAATATTTGGCTTAGTTGTCCCAGTTTGAATATTATAATTCAACATTGGATTTGCCATCAAATTATTAACTTGTTTCAGTTTGCATCCAATTGGGTTTTGTGCACAATCTTCCAACGCCACAGCAATGTCAATCACCAATGAGGCTTCCTCTTCTAGTGTTATGGTTTTAACATTCACTAGTTCCACAAAGATTCTCTGTTGGTCACCTGCAAGGTTGGTGATTACAAATAAGTTTGCAACTGGCCTTCTCACAGACTGACCTGAATGTCTGCGTCAAGGTGTCAGTTGCAAATGGAAAGGACCAAACCCTAAATAGAGGGATAGTGGGGAAGTGGTGTGATGGCAGGTGGCTGATGGAATCCTGTAGAACTGTTTACACAAATGTTATAGCTGTACACGCAGTTAATTGAAGTGATGGACATTGTTGGTGATTTTCAGGCAAATTATGAAACCTCTGCACATAGTGGAAACATCAGTTATAATGGGTCATTTTAGCAAAAATGTTCAAAGTGCAGTCAAATGTTCTTAAAGTAGTTCACCGTTCACAAAATACCCAATGTAGTTTGTCAAGCTGACGTACAGATATTTAATATTGTACATTGTACGAGTTATTTAGTATTTTTATAGAGCTGTATTTTAATCACTCTGTCTCTTTCATTCATAGCATTCAGGCAGCAAACTAGTTTCCACTTGTAAATGCTACCATAGATAGTAGGTCACTCTAATCAAATTGCTGCTCCTACATTTTCATTGATAGGTGTCCAACCCCTGGATGTGATGGTTCTGGGCATATAACTGGAAACTATGCTTCTCATAGGAGGTAGGTCAGACCTTCACATTGCACAACACTTTCCTTTTTTTCTCTTTTCTCTAACCAAACTCTTGTCCTTCCATTTCTCCATCTATTTGGATAAATTGTCGCGAAGATAGACTGCTGTAGATACCATTCACATTTCTAAATTCTCGTTAAACATATGCAAACTTGGACGGTGAGTGCTGGCAGGCTACTTTATTGGGGGAAAGCTAAATGCTGCTTTCCAAACAAATATCCACAAACTTGCACCTAAAGGAATCGGGAAACCTAGCTGATTGAACTACATTAAGTCATGAAGATTGTGGTCAGCTCATAAGACATTGCTGTGATGTTGGATAAGGGTAATGAAATGATTCAAGTTATAGATAATGTCTAAAATCTTTATGAAATGGCTAATCACTTTCATGGGTAGATGAACTACTGAGAGACATTAGCACAAGATAGTTTCTTCTTCCAGACTCCCATATAATATCCCAACAATTAGTGTTTTTACTGCTTCTGAAGAACAACCTCAGACACCCTCCATGATTTTCCAGGTGACTGCAACTGAAGAGGTGCAGCAGTTAAATTACATCCAAATTGATGTTGCATGGTTCTTGCCAAAAATTGCCAGTGTGGATCAGAACAGACTCCTGTTGTAGGCAAAACTTTTGAGCTGCATTTCAGTCACATGGATTCTTCAGAGTTCTTCAGAAGATTTGATTATTATAAATAATATAAATAATCCACAAATTGGGTTTATTTTTAAAAGTACTTTTGTAATGTTAAGTATAAAAATCTGGTAAACCTCTTCACTCTATTTTCCAAAGCCGTACAGGTTTGTAGGTTAATTGGCTTGGTAAATGTAAAGATTGTCCCTGGTGGGTGTAGGACAGTGTTAATATGCGGAGATCGCTGGCAGGTGCAGACCCGGTGGGCCGAAGGGCCTGTTTCCGCTCTGTATCTCGAAACTAAACTAAACTATTATGTAAACTTTGAGGCTTAATAATCATGCTGGAGTTCCTCCAAAACTACTCCTTTAATATTGCAGCTACCTGCAAAATGCCAAGTGGCCATCTGTTTTCTGCGTTGTGTACCTATATAAAACAGTGCAGTCTACGAGGATGCCTGTCTTATATAAATATCATACAATTATTTGTTTTTTTAAATTAGATGCTTACTTGCATGACCTGCCTCCAGATAGTGAGTGTAGACAAAAAAAATCAGGCTGCAGTGATTTTTACTTCCTATTAATAAATAAGTTCATTAATGTCCTCTACTGCAAAAATCCTAGGTTTGTAATTTGTCTGCTTTTCATAATCCTTTGCTCCACTTTGAATTTCATGATGGACTTTATTGTCGGGCATATGCATATCACATTGGTTGTATTAACTCAGCAAGTTGACCCGATCTCAAAATTATTGCCTGAAAGGATAGAAGAAGCAGATTGAATAATTGCAAAAGCAATCTCTATTTGAAAAGGCAAATATTGCATGGCAGTGGTATTGGTATGGGTTCATTATTGTCATGTGTACCGAGATAGAGTGAAAAACGTTTTTGTAGGCTATTCAGTCAAATCATACCATACATGAATACATTTAAACCATACACAAGTACACAGATCATAAAAAGAGGAAAATAGATTGCAGAATGTAGTGTCACTACTGAGTGCAATGAGGAAAGAACAAGGGAGCTGGGTGAATCGCACTCACGTGTGCCCCAGCTATTCCTGCCTTTTTGGTGGTTACATCAAACAGTCGTTATTCCAGGCATGCACTGGCCCTATCCCCCAACTCTTTTCCACTACTGCATCGGGGCTACCTCCTGCACCCGTGCAGAACTCATGGACTTTATTAACTTCATCACTAACTTCCACCCTGATCTCAAATTCACCTGGACGATCTCAGATACCTCTCTCCCCTTTCTCGATCTCTCTGTCACCATCACAAGAGACAGGCTATTGACCGACGACTATTGCAAACCTACCTACTCCCTCAGTTATCTGGACTACACTTCTTCCCACCCTACCTTTTTCAAATGTACAATTTCCTACTCTCAATTCTTCCGCCTGCCATATCCCCCCCACCCCCCACCTCCCCCTTACTCTCAGTCAGAAAAAGGATCCTGACCCGTTGCGTCGCCTATCTTTTTCCTCCAGAGATGCTGCCTGCTCCAGCACTTTATGTCTATCTTGGGTATAAACCAGCATCTGCAGTTTTGTTTCTACATACAGGGTGAATTGAATAGAAGTTTCAGAGATTGTGTTTGAATGGCTGCCCCCTTGTGGTATATGATCTTATGATTAACCATTGGAAGAGCAACGCTATTGCACCTTCAAGGAAATGGTGTGAAATCATGAACAGTCATCC
The DNA here is from genome assembly GCF_010909765.2 of Amblyraja radiata. Classification (NCBI taxonomy): domain Eukaryota; kingdom Metazoa; phylum Chordata; class Chondrichthyes; order Rajiformes; family Rajidae; genus Amblyraja; species Amblyraja radiata. The sequence continues at coordinate 86,343,490 of NC_045960.1, forward strand.
AGACCTGCGAGATAGAATTTTCTTTTGTACCTGCTTGATAAATGTTCACAACTTTACACCATCATTTCTTTTTATCAGAGATGAATGTCAAATTGCAGAAGAAACCTCTTTGTTGCTAAGTAACTGTTTGTCTAATCTAAACACTAGCAGCACATTTTCTGGTCCATGTCAGTTTAACTACTGACACCAAAATGCATCTTGTTTATAGTGACTTTCAAAACTAAAACACTTCCAACTTCACAAGTACTTTGTTTTTGAATTAATAATATAAATACAACACTGTGCCTTGATTCTGCCAACCTGCAGTAAGTTAAAGTGTGTACAGCCATTGTGTTTGGATGTACAAGGTGCTGTGATACATCTACATTGGAAATCAAATGTGAATGGAACATCAATTACCAAAAAAAGATAAAGACAAGAAGTATCTACACAGATGATCTTGACCAGGGAGTGATTAATATAATTGCAAATGGTTTGTCATAGCTGATCCATTTGAAGTTCTGCAATAAATGCTATATTATGCCTTCATTGTTTAAAATGATACTTATCTCTTCTGGAGGCTGTCACAGGTGTTTGTGAATCTCCTGATATCTTTACAAGCAATTAACATTTGTATCAAAATCTTTATATTTGTGAGGACACTTTCCTACGCATAAGGAGTAAAAGACAATGCCCAAGCCATTGGTCATCTGTACATTTATGTATGACGACGGTCTTGTTTCAAATATATGCCAGTTTCTATTTTGCCACTGGTGGCCAAATTGCAAAAACTTCCTGATATGTGCCACGGCCCAAACGCACATGGTGATCATGTACCAATTGCATATGTGAAAATTGATGAAAATATAAATCAATAATTTTCTCAACCCTAAAATGTAAATGGGGGTGCCTGTGATAGCAAAAGTGCATTCCGCAACCAACTATTTAAAAGGAGTAGCTCGAGCGCATTGAGCTAATCATGAAGGCAATAACTTTGAAAAAAAATTAGATTGTCACAAGAAGCTGCCTCCATTCTGAGCTATAAAGAACTCAACAGATGGGTCCAGAGATGACGTAAAAACATAGATTAACCCTTGACGTCACTGAGACAAGAACCACAGATGGAAAGGAATAATGTTAATTTATGAACCAGACATTGACAAAGCAAGATTTCTCAAAGCCACTGGCCCTCTTTTGATTCAAAATGGGAAACTAATTCTGCCACATGAGATATCCTTCCAGTTTATTTTGCTGGAAATTGTAACTGGCCTGGAAGGCAACGGTACAGCTGATGTACTTTTGCTGTTTATAGTTCTTCTTTGTAACTTAGTATTTTCACTGGATGAAAATATTAGGTGACAAAGAATCCTATCTATTTCACTCATGATCTTATATACCTCATTCTCCTGCACTCCAAGGAACAAAGTCTTAGCCTGCCTAACCTCTCCCTATAGCTCAGGCCTGCAAGCTTGGCAACATCCTTGTAAATCTTTCTAGCTTAACAACATCTGTCCTATAGCAGAGTAACCAACATTGAAGACAATACTCCAAAAGTGACATCACCAACATCTTGTACAACTGTAACATAACATCCTAACTTCTATACTCAATCCCCTGACAGATAAAGGCCAATGTGCCGAAAGCCTTCTTGACCCCCTATGCCACCACTTTCAATGTATAAAAAATCATGAGATGAATAGATCGGGCAGATGCACAGAGTCTTTTAACCAGAGTAGGGGAATCGAGTACTAGAGGACATAGGTTCAAGGTGAAAGGGAAAAGATTTAATAGGAATCCAAGGGGTAACTTTGTATGGAACATGCTGCCAGAAAAGATAGTTGAGGCTGGGACTAACCCATCGTTTAAGAAACAGTTGGACAGGCACATGGATAAGACAGGTTTGGAGGCTTATGGACCAAGCGCAGGCAAGTGGGACTGGGGTAGCTGGGACATTGTTGGCCGGTGGTGACGAGTTGGGCCAAAGGGCCTGTTTCCACGCTGTATTACCCTATGATTATATGACTCTATAACTGATCAAGATCCTGCTGTAATTTTTGACAATGGTCACAGATTCATTCAACTGGGCAGAACTTTCCTTTGGGAACTTTCCATCCTCAAGTGAAATTGCCAAAATGTAAAATCGGAAATCACAATGAAGACTAATGGTTTCAAAATCACTTAAAATTAGTATGTTTCCAATCCAGGTTAATTAATCTGAGGGACAATCCAATCAGTAGGCCAATACCCAATTGAAGTATTTCATAATGTATTTCATATTTCATACCCTTCATGTTTTGAGTATTTTCTGTTTTATGCTAATTTTTAAATATTATTGTAATTTTTCCACAACCTGGATGAAAGTTTGTTCTGTTAAAGGAGCACATCCCAGACCTTACGCTGGAATTTATTGATTAAAAACCTCTACAATACATTGCCTGATGTTTCAGGATCAGACCAATGTTTCCGAATTGAATTACATTTTTGTGAACTCTAGCAGTGCAACCAAAGGGACACCAGTACATTTAACGCTGGGATGCTGCCATGCTATACCTTGTTGTTCATGAGACCACTTTACTATTAAAAATAGACAGGTATTTAAATCCATGGGGAGGACCATCAAGTGGAAATCACAGCTGTTCAACGGCATGGTTACACCAGTTCATCGCCAAATATCACAGGGAGCTGAAGATATGGAGAATGTTATGTTTATGATAGGCGGAGGTTTCAATCTCATTCTGCTGTGCTACTGTAGTTTTCAAAATCCTGGAACTGTGAGAGTACCTTCAGCAGACGAAATGTTGCTCTTCAATATTTCTCTTCCATCCTTTCTGTGGGAGATAGCAATGTAACATAAATCACAAACTTAAAAAAATTCACATCTCCAGAATAAATTAATAAAACAATTTGGGCTATCAGCATTATTATGAGGATGCAACAGTTACTGTAGCTACAAATTTTCAGCTCCATTGTCTTCTCATATCTGGACTTTCCTGGACGTATTCATTTTAAATTCACCATTCAATCCAAATAACCTATTTATACTTGCATTACTCATGTCTGCCAACACTTTAAAGATTTGCATCGTCTGTTCTTAATTTTATTTTCTTCAATGAAAATAACTCCTAGCTCTGTGTGTCTCCCTTCTTAGCTAGCAAACCTTGGTGAGAAATATTCCTGATCATTCTCTAAACCTATAAACATTCTAAACCCAGCATTTACTAACTTATAATGGCTCATTTGTTTACTTTTAATCTGCCGCCATTGTATTGCTTCTTTACAGTGTCATTTATGTTTGTCTATTTAATCTTTTCTTCTGTGAAACTCATTTATTACAGGTCCCTTCTGCAAAATTGCTGACTTGTATTTTGTGTGGGAGCAGAAATATTTTATGAGTGGCTTTGACCATTTAACATTTAATCATGGTTTTTCCTTTTCTGCTGCAAAACTTCTTCGTGATTTATCACTGTTTTATTCACTGCGGCAGGTTTCAATGATGTATTAGGGTACAAGTGTTTATTTAGTTTTCATTTCTTTGTCCATTACTTTGGGTCAAATCTGAGCAATCATAGACTCAACTCGCCCAATTAAATGTGTGTGAGAGTGCCCTCACAGATATCTAAGAGATTACTTGGAGGGGAACAGTTGAATAATAGTTTGATCTTCATTCTCATGTAGCATCAAATATACTGCCTTTTGTAGGTTGGTCTGTGGGATCCTTGCCTCTTCCATGGCTTTCCTGACTTTGGAATGTTAGTAGATTGTGCCACCTTCATTTCTATAAACAGCTTTAAATTTCCAAATATCTATAAACCAGTGTTATACGAAATGTACTTGCATTAGGCAATACAGTAATAACATAGAACAGTACAGCACACGAACTCGCCCTTTGGCCCACAATGTCTGTGCCCAACATCATGCCAAGTTAAACCAATCTGTCTGCACTATTGCCTATTTAAATGCCTTTTAAGTAACAAAACAGATTTTTTGATCGATTTCGCAGCAAATTGTGCATTTATGGTTTATGAAATGTGAAAGCTGAAATACCTAGGATTAGTATGGCAGTGGCACATGCCAGAGATCTTCCATCCAATATCACTATAAATACTAATTAAGCTATGAATTATGAACTGTCTTGATAGCACTAAGAACCTCAGGTGTTTTGCAATAATATTGGGAGTTTTTAAATGTATTGATTTTGTTTGTTTTATCATGTTATCCAAGAGCATGGTGTTTACAGGCCTGTTATGCTAGAACAAATTTAATTGTTCCATTTTTTGGCACATATGACAATTAAACCCTCTTGAAGATTATTTTTTTCCCCCTTCCCTTGCGGTCTTCTTATTCTTTTCGTGTCCATCTTGTTACAAATGTTGACCTCGCTGTCATCGTCCGTCCTGAAAAGGACGCAAGCTTCTGGTGACATTCAGTGGAAACCATCACTTGTCGCAATAGATGATGGTGGTAACAGAATTAGCTCAGGATACTTCCAGTTTCTAGTGTGGACGCTTCTGCTATGGGGCTTCCATTCCGGTTTCCACCTATCACAACCAGACTCTGCTTTCCAACTTCACCCCTTCCCCTACTCCACATGGCTCCATCTGCCCACCATCCCTTACTTCACCTGCATCTCCATATCACCAACAAGCTCCCAGCTTCTTCTGCAGTTGTATAGGGCCCTGGTGAGACCACATCTGGAGTATTGTGTACAGTTTTGGTCTCCTAATTTGAGGAAGGACATCCTTGTGATTGAGGCAGTGCAGCGTAGGTTCACGAGATTGATCCCCGGGATGGCGGGACTGTCATATGAGCAAAGATTGAAAAGACTAGGCTTTTATTCACTGGAGTTTAGAAGGATGAGGAGGGGTTCTTATAGAAACATAAAATTATAAAAGGACTGATCAAGCTAGATGCAGGAAAAATGCTCCCAATGTTGGGCGAGTCCAGAACCAGGGGCCACAGTCTTAGAATAAAGGGGAGGTCATTTAAGACTGAGGTGAGAAAAAACGTTTTCACCCAGAGAGTTGTGAATTTATGGAATTCCCTGCCACAGAGGGCAATGGAGGCCAAATCACTGGATGGATTTAAGAGTGAGTTAGATAGAGCTCTAGGGGATAGTGGTGTCAAGGGATATGGGGAGAAGGCAGGCTTGGGTTATTGATAGGGGACGATCAGCCATGATCACAACGAATGGCGGTGCTGGCTCGAAGGGCCGAATGGCCTCCTCCTGCACCTATTTTCTATGTTTCTATGTTTCTCACCACCCCTTCCCCTTCATACTGCTATCCTCCTTTAACATAATTAATGCACAGTCCTAATGCAGAGTCTCGACCGTCCTTTTCCCTCCACAAACGCTGCTTGAGCCTCTGAGTTCCTCCAGCAGTTTGCTTTTTGATCAAAAGATTATTTTTCCACATGTTTCCATTTGAGATTTAATTGCATGCAATGAGATGTTGCATCGTAATCTTGCAATCAAAGAATGTGTAAGCCAAAATATGACTTCACATGGAGAGACAATGAGATAGAAGAAAAAATGTTTAATCACCTAGCTTATCTTTTCGTACCTCAAATCAGCTAACATTGCTAACTCTGAGAATTTGCTTTCAAACTAGACTCTCATCTTGACTGGATATGCAACATGTCAGCAGCTTAAGATGGGGGGGAAATGAAATATCGACAACATGTGTAGCACAGTGAAGCAGTTGGTAGTGATGCTGCCTCACAGCGCGGGAGATGCGGGTTTGATCCTGATCTTGGGTGCTATCTTTTGTGGAGTTTGCACCTTCTCCCTGTGACAATGTGTATTTCTTCTGGGTGCTCCGGTTTCCTCCTACATCCCAAAGATGTGTGGATTTTTAGGTTAATTAATAGCGGCCTTTCGGTGAGTTTGCTTTTAGGCATCACGCCCTTTCGGTTAGTTAGCTTTTCGGCCTCGTATGCTTTAGGTTATTTGGCTTTTCGGCTTTGTTTCCATTCGGTTATATTTGGCTTCCACTTCTTTGCTTCGGCTTCTCGACCTTCGACGCCACGTCCAGGTACCCTGGTGTGTAGGGAGTGGATGAGAAAGTGGGAAAGTATAAAACCAATGTAAACAGGTGATGGATGGTCAGAGTGGAGTTAGTGGGCCGAAGGATCTGTTTCCATGTTGTATCTCTAAACTAAACTAAAGAGCTGAAGTAGTCCATTACTTGCTATTTTTGTTTTTCATCAAAATATTGATGATGATTTGTTATGGATAAATTCAATTCAATTCAATTCAATTCAACTTTATTGTCATTGCACAAATACGAGTACAGGTACAACAAAATGCAGTTTAGCGTCTGGTCATAGTGCAAGATAGTAGAAATAAAAATACTGGTTAACAATGTGTGGACTGTGGATGAATTAAACTGGTACATAGGCAAATAAATGTATACAAATGGGAGTCTAAAGTTAGCTAGCGACGGGACTGTGAGTTCAGCAGTGTAATGGTGTTATTGAAAAAGCTGTTCCTCAGCCTGCTTGTGCGAGACCAGAGGCTCCTGTACCCCCTCTCTGATGGGAGGAGGGCAAATAGTCCATGGTTAGGGTGAGCGGGGTCCTTGATGATTTTCCAGGCCCGTCTCAGACACCGTTTGCGGTGGAGGGAATCCATGGCAGGGAGAGGGGCACCGATGATGTGCTGAGCGGTTTTCACCACCCGTTGCAGTGCCTTCCTGTCAGCTTGGGCCATGACTTGGGCCATGAGTTAAATGAGGCCGTGAGTTAAAATTCTGAATTGGGAAAAGGCCAAACCTGATGGTATTAGACAGGAATGTCCTCAAGTTGATTGGAGTTGATTGTTTGTGGGCAAAGGAATGTCAGAAAAGTGGGATGCTTTTAAAAGTGTGATGACAACATGTTCATGTTAGAGTGAAGGGCAAGGCAAGTGAAAGTTAAGAAAGCTTGGATGAGCAAGGAAATTGAGGCTATGGACAGGAAAAAAGAGGCATGGGACAGGTATAGGCACCTGCAATAAAGTGGACCCTGAAGGAGTTTAAGGAATTGAGGAGCATACTTAAGAAGGGCATAAAAAGGGACATAGCTCTGGCAGATAATATTAAGGAAAATTCATAGGGATGTTATCAATACATTATGGGAAAAGGGGTATTAGAGACAGAATAGGGACACTCAGAAACCAAACCTGTCATCTCTGTGCAGGGCCACAAGAGTTGGAAAAGGAGTATTTTTCTTTGGAGTATTTCTTCTCTTTATACAACGGAAAAGAGATAAAGACTGGGATCTTGGGACAGTTGATGGAAATGTCTTGAGGACAGTCAGTACCATGGTCGGGGAAGAGCTGATGGTAGAAAAATCTCCCGGCTGATCAGATATATCCAAAACTACTGTAGGAAATTGGAAAATAAATTGCAGGCGCCCAGGCTAAGGTATAGGAATCATCATTAGACATGGAAGATATGTCGGAAGACTGGAGGGTGGCTAATGTTGTGCCTCTATTTAAGAAGGGCTTCAATGGAAAGCCCTGGAACTATCGATCAATAAGCCTAACATCTGTGGTTGGCAAGTAACTGGAAAGGATTCTGAGGGATAAGATTCAGATGGACAGGCGCTGATTTGTTGTTAGTTAACATTGTTTTGTACATGGGAGATTGTGTCTTACGAATTTGACTGAATTTTTTGAAGTAACCAAAAAGGTTGATGAGGGCAAAGCCGTAGATGTTGTGTATATGGACTTCAGCATGGCATTTAATAAGGTTCCACATGGTTGGCTGCTCTGGAAGGCTAGAACGGATGGAATCCAGGGAGAGCTATCCAACTGGAAACTGAATTGGCCTCATGGAGGAAGCAGATGGTGATGGTGGAAGGTTGTTTTTCAGACTGAAGCCATGTGATTAATAGTGTACTTCACAGATTGGTGCTGGGCCCATTGTTGTTTGTGGTTCATAACAATGATTTGGATGAGAATGTAGAAGACATGATCATTAAGTTTGCAGATGACCCTAAAGAGGGTGGTGTTGTAGATAGTGAAGATGATCATCAAAAATTACAGTAGGATCTTGAACAGTTGGGCAAGTGGGCTGAGGAATTGTTAAAGGAGCTTAATGCAAATAAGTGCGAGGTGTTGCATTTCGGCAAGTCAAACCAGGGCAGGATCTTCGCAGTCAATGGCAAAACTCTGGGGAATGTTGTAGAGCTGAGGGGTCTAGCAGTACAGGTCCATAATTCCTTGAAAGTAGCATCACCTATAGAGAGGGTGGCCAGGGAGCCATTCAGTACATGGTCCTTCGTCAGTCACGGTTCTGAGCATAGAAGTTGGGATGTTATGTTACAGTTGTGCAAGACGTTGATGAGAAGACATTTGGAGTATTGTGTTTAAGTCACCCTGCTATAGGAATGGTGCTGTTAAGCTGGAAAGAGTGCAGAGAAGATTTGCCAGGATGTTGCCTGGACTTGAAGGCCTGAGCTATGGGGAGAAGTTGGGCAGGAGGATGAAGAGGTGATCTTATAGCGGTGTATAACATCATGAAGAGAATAAATGTGGTAAATACACAGTCTTTTACCCAGAATAGGGGAATGAAGAACCAAGGGACATAGGTATGTGAGAGGGGAAAGATTTAATAGGAACCTGAGGGGCAGGTTTACAGTGGGTGGTGGGTATATGGAAGTACCTGCCAGTGGAGGCAGCGGAGGCAGATCCTATAACAGCATTTAAAAGGCATTTGGACAGTTACATGCATGGGAAAGATTTAGAAGGATCTGGGACAAACATGTACAGAGGGGACTAGTGTAGAAGGGGTGGGGCATCTTGGTTGGCATGGGAAAGTTGGGTCGAAGGGCCTGTTTCCATGCTGTGTGACTCTAAAGAAATATAAAAGTCTGATCTTGACCACTTCCTGTTGTTCTGTATATTTATTTTAGAAAAAACGCTGCCACTTACGGCTGTGATTTTTGGCCATCTTACTCAAAGTCCCCCACCGCTGCGCAGGACAAGAGGATTTTTCCCATCAATGAAAAATAAAATTGTTATTAGTGTTTAAAAAATGTTGAGATTCTCTCTCCTGTCAATCACGCCATGAAGACCATGCCCCTTATGGTGTGGTGGGGGGGGTGGGGGGGGGGGGGGGACTATAAAACCCAGAAGTGTGGGCGTGGCTCAGTCTCTGCAAGGGAGGAGGGAGAGGTCATGAGTCGCTGTCTTTAGTGGCCTTGCACCCTGCTTGAACTGGTATGAAACTGCACTTGAATTTGGTGGCCTTGCACCCAGCTTGAAGTGGTAAGAAACTGCACTTGAATTTGGTGGCCTTGCACCCTGCTTGAAATGAAATTTCAAGGAATAGACGTGAATCAACTGCTAGCCCACCAGCCGTGAGTGAATAAGCTGCCAGCACAACAGGCTTGAGTGACTGAGCCGCCTGCCCAAGAATCCATTCGGGCCACAATGTCCATACTAGCTCTCTGGAAACCAGTCCCTTCAGCCCACAACACCCATAGTTGCGCTCCAGAAAGCCCCCCCCCTCCCCTCCTCCCCCCCCTCCCTCCTCCCCCCCCTCCCTCCTCCCCCTCCTCCCCCCTCACTAGCCACCAATATTGGAATTGGTGGAGAGGTGGAATATTGCATTGGGGGACCAGCCCTCCCGTGTGATCCTGGAATCCAACAGGTCCCACTTAGTCTAGTATTTAACTAAAAACTGGTGCCAATGTAGAACATGCATATAACCATACAAACCCAATGCCTAAATCTTCGTCTGGGTCAGCATCACCAATCGTGATAAAATGTAACAACATTGCATTGTATTCTCTATGAAAAATATGCATGGCACATTCTATTAATTATCAGTCAAACTATCAGGTTGAATGCTATAATATTGCAATTGATGAAAGTTCTATGTTAAGTACTCCAAATGTGTTCAATTTGATGACCTTTATTTATCTCATGTAGTTATGATAATTCCATTTGAAGTATTTTACATTGAATTAAAAAATATTCACATTCATGAAAAGACAAGAGGACTTGCTGTGGTGATATAATGCAGTCGGATCACCTGAAGTGCATTCACTGACTGATCAGTGGGTACAATTAGCTGATGTGCTCCTCCGCACCCATTTTACCTTTGGCATATCATGCTGATTAGTGGCCACTGGTACTTGTTCAGGGAGATTTGTGTGGTCAAAAAGAAGGGACATCCTTTCCCACCTTGCAAATGCAAAGAAGGGAACATCTGCAAGGTTCTCTGCTCCTCACACCATTTGAAACTAGCCATGGCCCCTCGGACACTTGAATCTACCATTTACCAGTCCCCTGCAAAAATCATCTGGTCTGCACTGAGCTAGACCATCAGACAGGCCCATGTGCAGAGATTTGCAATTGTGCTACTTTAGAAGGACAGGTTCAATTGTAACTATTATACACATGTGAATATATACTTGTCCTTAAGGGGCTCATAACTATTGGGCATGAGGGTTGGAGAGAGATGAGGGATAGTGACTGGCCCTGCTGGCTATCCTCCCAAGAATCCCCTTGCTAGCAGGGTTTTGTTAATCACTGCAGAGTCTCTTGCTGTCTTTCCAGTTACCCCCCCCCCCCCCCCGTGGCCTTCCACTACCTCCCACCTGATCCATTCACATTGGTCCTGTTGGATTGCATGTCTGTCCTTGACAGGCATTTTGCTTACCGTGTAGGAATGACAGATGAGTCTCCCTTTCCTTACTGGGGTCAGGGGAAGGGAACAGACTGACTGACCTAAATGTCAAGGCGCTGAGAACACTCATCAGACTACAGTGGCCTGAGCTAATGGAGATTGCTGTCCAGTGATGCTGAACTGATGAATCTAACCTAACCGACAGCTCCGATAATGCAGCTATTGCAAAATGCTCGACTGTGAATTCTCATGAAGCGCTTTGCAGCTATTGTTGAGCTCATCCCACAGTTGCAATGCTGGGGAGGTGTTGCATAAAAATCAATCATTTACTCCAGGAGATCAGAGGGTGAAATTAGCCTGTCTGCTTTTCTGCATCATTTCCCAGACAAATCACAATTGACACCGTCGACATTCGGGGGTTTGGTGTTAGCCCACTATTTCAGTTGGAAAATGACCTGCAAGGGAAAAGGGAGAATAAATATTTGATGTTAAAACAGGAAGCTGGATACATGAGTTTTAACAATGAAATACATGTCCCAGTTACACAGAACAATAAATTGTTTTGAGTCTCGCAGAGGAATATATATATTTTTTTCCTGTTCTACGTGTCCATGCACAATTTGATAGAAAAATAGCCAGGAATTCTTCGGGAAGTATCGGGGAGTTCCTGTGAATTGTGCCTGCTCGGAATCTCCACCCCAATGGTTGCTCTGATTTAATTACAAAGGAATGGTGTGCAGCAGCTTATTCTGCAGATTTCCTTGACTTCAGCACCATCTGCTGGTGTCTGAATAACGTTTCCTAACCATCATGCATCATAGTTAATTATTTCAGGGCAATTACCTGAAAGAGCAGAAGTCATTTGTTCATTTGTCATGTACGAAATGAAACTGTGATAACAAAGGCAATTTAAGAAAAAAAACGAATCTTTTTTTAAAATCACAGAAAGCAGAAGATCCCTCATTTTGTGCCACGTTTGCTTTCAGCTGGTACAGAGCCTTCAGCTTACAACTGTGCTCTTGGTGAGATAGAATCATGTAAGGATGCTGGTTGAGACCAAGATGTCCTGCCAGCACTCACGGTCAAGACTCACATATTTAAACAATAAACAAGAAGGATGTTAGTTTGTGGAATGTTTCCTTGAAGGAATGTTAACTGCAATAAAGGAGTGGAGAAGAATAACCAAAAAAAAGACCAAATTAGCAAAGGAAAACTGGGGATTACACTCTCACATACACAAGTACTGTTTTCTTTTCTCTCGACGTCTATTATTATTAGTATGTAAGGAGAACCACGAAGAGTTTTTTACAATTTGAATTAAGTAATTCTCTATTTCTCCAGTCTTTCAGGCTGTCCACGAGCAAAGAAAAGTGGAATCAAAATTGCTCAGAGCAAAGATGACAGAGAGGATCAGGAGCCGATCAAGTGAGTCCAACTCAGCACAACAGTAATTGTTTATCACGCAGCATGGAAAATTGCATTAAAATATACTTATGCTACTCCAAGTAAACAACCAGTTAATTTAAAGTCATTGCAAATTCACATCAACAAAGTCTTATAGTATAAATCGAATGCAGACACCATAATTGACCTCAGGTTTGGGACACCAGCACACCTGAAGCAAGTAATTTTGTACCATTTGGACTGAATGAACAGCAACCTTTCAAGCAATTACATGACAAGCTTAGCCTGGTATTTGGTAGAAATCAATCTTAATTTAATTAAGTTAGATTTAGCTCTTAGGGCGAAAGGAATTAAGGGATATGGGGTAAAAGCAGAAATGGGGTACTGATTTTAAATAATCAGCCATAATCATATTGAATGGCCGAATGGCCGAAGGGCCGAATGGCCTACTTCTGCACTTATTTTCTATGTTTCTATGTTAATTAGTAAAGATATCTGTGCTGATTACTTTCATAAAGTTTCAATCCTTGTTTGCAATGACTTCCTTTCCAAAGCAAGGGACAAATGGGAATGCAATAAAACAAAGATATATCAATAGATCAGATAGCTCAAATTTTTATCACATTTTGGTAGTCATTGGATAATAAAACATAATTATTAGTTTAACAACAGCAAAGTAAGGTGATACCATCAATAAAGTAAGTACACATATATAAAGGTCAGTTTAAGCAGTTTAATCAATCCCTCAGATGTTTTCCATCAACATCAATGTGAAGATGGGTGACCCTATCTTTAAATGTTTAATTTTAACCATAAATGACTTTGATTAATTTACAGTAAAAGAGATCTCAAGTGTATTCATTCCACTTCTGTGAATGTCAGTGTGTACTACTTTCAGCTGTCAACGTGCTTCACTATCCTGAGGGATAATCCATATTGTCCCACAAGAAATCTTGCTGGGCTCTGCAGTCAAATTCCCAGATCTCACAGCTGGAGAGCCACGCTTAGTATCATGAGTCCGAGGTTGTAAAATATACTATCAAGTATATTTTATACTAGCAAAATATACTAGCAAGTACGATCACTTGCTTCAAGACAACATTACAAATGAAACGATAATGGCCATTCGCAATCTTTTACACTTGTGCTCATTCTTTACCAAAGCAGACGCAAATTAAAAATTTTAGCAAACCCTGTCATTTTTATCGAAGCTAGACACAAAAAGCTGGAGTAACTCAGCAGGTCAGGCAGCACCTCTGGAGAAAAGGAACAGGTGACATTTCGGGTCGAGACCCTTCTTCAGACTATTTCCCTTTTTTTATAAATGTACTTGAATGGGATTTCGTTTGTAAGGAACTAAGGGATCCAAGTTGTGGGAAGTAGATCATTTTTTGATGCTTCTGTCCCATGGAGACTACATTGAACATGTTGTGGATACCCCAACTATATGCAAACCTAGGTGGCAGTTATTTGTTCAGTGATATGCCTCAGTGCCTGAAAAGCAAACATTTTCTTCATTGCTACGATTGTTTTCATTGCACGTTAAACTGTACTGGATGAAATTGTGACTGTCAATTTGCAGTTTTGGTTGATGGAGCTGTGGACCAATGGTCCTATGAAAGAGTGGACATAGAAACATAGAAAATAGGTGCAGGAGGAGGCCATTCGGCCCTTCGAGCCAGCACCGCCAGTGATCATGGCTGATCGTCCCCCATCAATAACCCGTGACTGCCTTCTCCCCATATCCCTAGAGCTCTATCGAACTCTCTCTTAAATCTAGCCCGTGATTTGGCCTCCACTGCCCTCTGTGGCCGGGAATTCCATAAATTCACAACTCTCTGGGTGAAAATGTTTTTTCTCACCTCAGTTTTAAATTACCTCCCCTTTATTCTAAGACTGTGGCCCCTGGTTCTGGACTCGCCCAACATTGGGAACATTTTTCCTGCATCTAGCTTGTCTAGTCCTTTTATAATTTTATATGTTTCTATAAGATCCCCCCTCATCCGTCGAAACTCCAGTGAACACAAGCCTAGTCTTTTCAATCTTTCCTCATATAACAGTCCCTCCATCCCAGGGATCAATCTCGTGAACCTACGCTGCACTGCTTAAATCACAAGGATGTCCTTCCTCAAATTAGGAGACCAAAACTGTACACAATACTCCAGATGTGGCCTCACCAGAGCCCTATACAAATGGGATTAGTGTTGAAGGGCAAAAAGAACAGCATAGACCTGATGGATCAAAGGGTCCATTTTAGTGAGTAGATTCTGGGTTAAGACCATCTAATTTTATTTCATGTAGATCATTTAGTAATTAGAAATGAATGGAAAATGTGAATGGTTAATGCACATATAGTAAAATGTATGAAGCATAACTTATACGATTGTATTTGAAACATTACTTTATTCTGTGGCTTTTAGTCATGTATAATCAGTTATGGTTGATGCTTCTGCAGATGTCCAGTTCCGGGATGTGATGGCCAAGGACATGTAACTGGCAAGTATGCATCTCATCGCAGCGCGTCAGGGTGCCCCTTGGCTGCCAAGAGGCAAAAGGACGGCTACCTCAATGGTTCACAATTCTCGTGGAAGTCTGGAAAAACAGAAGGCATGTCCTGTCCAACTCCAGGATGTGACGGATCGGGACATGTAAGTGGCAGCTTCCTTACCCATCGCAGGTGAGAAATCAGGTAACAGGTTCCCAAAACCATTGACTAAAAGCCGCTGTTGTTTTTATATTTCTAGAATTGATACAATCTTAACCAACTTCAAAACTAGCTTTCAGCCATCCTTCCTGTTGCATGCTGCTTTGAATAAAACATTGTCAACTTAAATTGCCCTGGAGTCTTTAAAACTATTTAAGGTTCATTTTCATGACATTTCACACAAAACCTGGGAGAAATATCAAAGATGTGCATTTTAATTTTCTTATGTGATTCTCAGTGTTTTTTCAACAAGTGGAGAAAAGACAGTTTAAGTGGATTGTATTAATGAAGGTAGAATATCATGTGATTACATTTCCAGGAATAAGTTGAACTAAGCTTGTGATCCTAACTGTGAGAATCCACTGGAACATTCCTCCCACTGTGAAATACTTCCCCTGAGAATTGCCCAAAACAATTTGGCAGTGACTAGCACAGTAAACTGCACTTAATATTTTTATTTCTTGAAACAAATTTTTTTTTTTTGTCCACAATTCTCAAAAATACATTATAGCAATGAATTCACCAGGAATAGCAATGTATAATCTTCAGGTAGGGCAGGATTTGACATTGTGTGTTTAATTAGATTAGAGAGGTTAGCAACAATTTGTGTTGCAAATTAATGAAATGTTTCCCAAATGTATATTAGGTCAATACCAAATCTGGTGCCATTTGGGTGGAATTTAGTTTTTTTAATTTTAAGAGACACAGCGTGCTTTGGCCCACTGAGTCCACACCAACCAACGATCACCTGTACAATAGTTCTATCCTGCACAAAAGGGATAATTTACCGAAGCCAATTAACTGTATATCTTTGGAATATTAAACTCAAAATCGTCTTGCTCATAAAGTAGCTGTGATTATCAGCTAGCTGCAGCTTTGGAAGAGCAACACGGACCTGGTAAACCGTGGGACAAAATGTACGTCATCTTAACCGATTTGGTTTAAAAATTGGGAAATGTAATCTTGGGGGTTCAACAAAGCCAAATTATAGTGGGTACATTCAATGACAAATCAAATCAAAATAAGAAACAGAATGGTGAAAAAATAAAGAGAGAGGAAGGAAAGTAAAGAAAAAAGAAAATGATAACTATCTAAAAATCAAGTCAAGTCAAGTGAGTTTATTGTCATGTGTCCCTGATAGGACAATGAAATTCTTGCTTTGCTTCAGCACACAGAACATAGTAGGCATTTACTACAAAACAGATCAGTGTGTCCATAAACCATAGTATAAATATATATACACACATGAATAAATAAACTGATAAAATGCAAATAACAGATAATGGGTTATTAATAATCAGAGTTTTGTCCGAACACATTTTAAAGCTTTTCAGACCTGCTAAAATAATGGATGGAGGAATGAGAATTAAGGTTTTCATTCATACACTGTACAGTGAATGAAAGTGAGATTGGGGAGAAAAAAGATCATTTGAATCACCAAAGTTGAAGAGTTGCAAGAGTGCTGGTTGAACATTGTATTCACATTCAAAAACTTGTCTTTGCCATTGAGCACAATGAGCTTGACTGAGTATCACAGACACATTTAGCAAAGGCACATTTTTCCTCTACATTAACTCATGCTTTCCATAAATTGCTGGATGATTTGCTCATTAATAAAGAATGCATTCCCAATGCAAATTCCAAACTAATCTGCAGTTCAAGATGTGTTTTCAACAATGGTGAAATATTATTTTGATTAAGGTAATTTAGAGTGGTTTAGTGAGTGACAATATAGTTTAAGTATTGGTAAGATAATCATTATCCATAATGGCACCATAAATCATTTTCTAGCCTGATGGGTTTGTGTTTGTTCTCATCGTACATCAGGCACTGATGTCATAGAAACAGCATTCAAACAAGTAAATAGTGTAAGTAAATGTTAGTTCAACTCAAAGTATTTTGTTTAAATATAAATCTGCACAGTAAAGCTAATAAAACTGCTATATTATGTGGTTCTGAGCTGAAAAAAACTGATTTTTTTTGGACTTCAACATGACAAATATCAGTGTAAATCTACTGAAATAATTAACAGTACTTTGGGAAATAAAGATTCACATTCAGATGTCACATTCTGTCATAATTATTTTTTTAATGCTCCAGGCAGTTATGATTTTTTGTTGGATGTGCTCATGAACTTTGTATGAAAACTGTAGATGCTGGAATCTGAAACAAAAGACAGAAGACTGGAAAACTTCAGTGGGTCAAGCAGCATCTAATCTGCTGTGTTGGAAGGAATTACTTTGTTCTATGTACCTTTCCATATCTCTCGGTTCCTTCTTCCCTGACACTCAGTCTGAAGAAGTGTCACGACCTGAAACATCACCTATTCCTGTTCTGCAGAGTTGCTGCCTAACCCTTGGATTTACTCCAGCATTTTAAGTCTAAACTGCTGTGTTCTTCCGCATTCTGTTGTTTATTATTTACTTTATATGTCAATTTTGGTCAATCGCGAATAACCCACTAAATATTGAAAGCTGGATGAAAATGTTCACTTCATTATATCTTTCTATCCAATTGTGGAAATCATAATTAATTAATTTGTTTCTCTTTCCTCTGTCTCTCTGGATCCAGCTTGTCAGGATGTCCAAGAGCTACTTCGGCCATGAAGAAGGCAAGGTTGTCAGGAGAGGAAATGTTGACGATAAAGCAACGAGCCAGTAACGGTAACCACATTTCACATATCTTGCAGAAAACGCTGGTATAATTTGAAGTGAATTTTCTGAAGGGAAATTGCCACTCAATTGTACAAATATGTACAAATAAGCCTATGCAATCCACAGGGACACCCATAGGGGCACCATATACAGTCTCTCAATCTCAATATCACCTGATAGCTGCATAAAATAATATAATAGCATTAATAATATGAATAAAATAATAGCAATAAAATGTTGTTCATTCAAAATAATCTATATTATTATAAAACTCTGATCTTGGATGTTTACTTTTGTCTTTACTTATTCTTACCCCTTAAGAATAAGGAGTAAGCCATTTGGAACGGAGACGAGGATACACTTTTTCTCACAGAGAGTTGTGAGTCTGTGGAATTCTCTACCTCAGAGGGCGGTGGAGGCCGGTTCTCTGGATGCTTTCAAGAGAGAGCTAGATAGGGCTCTTAAAGATAGCGGAGTCAGGGGATATGGGGAGAAGGCAGGAACGGGGTATTGATTGGGGATGATCAGCCATGATCACATTGAATGGCGGCGCTGGCTCGAAGGGCCAAATGGCCTGCTCCTGCACCTATTGTCTATTGTTTATTTGAGTCTTTTTCTTTGATTCACATCTCCTCAAAAACCCGACGCGCTAATGGTGAAATTTTTACATATTCCGGTAGAGATTTACCTCATGATCTCGAAAACCGCCTCAGCTGAAAACATGATTCATTATTTTCCGAATTTTACGTGGCCCAGCTGCCCTCCCTTCCCCCCCCCCCCCCCAGGGTACTGGATTGAAGCCGCTAAACACGTGCTCAAGTCGTGCTGCGCGCTCCGCTGGGCTCCTTGAAGTTCTACAACATTATCGCAGCCGGGGTCATGGGGAAGCGTGGTGGAAAAGTGGCCGTGGCGGCCGTCACAGGGGACGAGCTCCTCTCTGTCTCCCCCGCCTGATCGTCTGTCACGCTGGTGGGTGGGCTTCTCCTCACAGATGTCACGATCGGCCATCCCTCCACTGATTTTGACTGTCCTCAGATCGCTCCAGGCCTCGCTCGGGCCCGGCGCCTGATGGAGATGCTGCCGCCCCCCCCCCCCAGGAGCAGCGGACCCCCTGCGAGCTGCTGCCCTGTTCCCCACCTCTCTCTCTTCCCCCCTCCTCTCTCTCTCTCCCCCCCTCTCTCTCCCCTCCTCTCTCCCGCCCTCCACTTCCGCCACACCCTCCCTCCCCTCCACCTGTCCCCCACCCTCCCTCCTCTAAACCCCCTCCCCCTCCCCTCCACCCCCTTCCCCCCTTCACCCCCTTCCCCCCTTCACCCGCTCCCCCCTTCACTGCACCCGCCTTCCCCTCCCCCTCCACCGCCTCCCCCACCCTCCCTCCCCTCCCCCCCTTCCAACTCCTGCCCCTCTCCCCCCCCCATCTCCCCTCCCCCCCACCTCTCCCCCTCACTTCCTCCCCCTCTCCCTGCATCACCTCCCCCCTCCTCTTTGGCAGTTCTTTACAAGACAGCTGGGACCTTTTCACTTATACACTGCTAGATTTACCATTCCCTCATATACATGGAATTCCTAAAGATGCTTGACTTCATTTTCTTGCCTGTTGTTGGACATGTCCCGTAGATGCAGCAGGGTAGCGTGAACTTGCTGCATTTGTCCAGCACTTACATAGGAAATCCTAGAACATGGAACAATACATCGGTTCGTTTTGATGGGGGAGAGTGGCTGCGAAGAATAAGTTGAACATTAGTTAATTTAGAGTCTCAAGAAACTGAAGATGCTTGAATCTTGAGCCAAAAATAAGGCTGGAGGAACTCAGTGGGTCAGGCAGCACCCATGAAAGTAATGGGCAGGTGACGTTTTGGATTGGGGCCCTTCCTCAGACTGATTAGAGTACAGGGAGAAAACAGGAAAAGAGATGTGGGGTTGGGCAAAGCTGGCAAGTGTTAAGGGCCTGTCCCACTTACGCATAAGTGGGACAGTCCCTCAAGGTGGAGAAACAAGGAAATGCAGATCTTGGTTTACAAAAAAAATGCACAAGTGCTGGTGTTGGTTTACAAAAAAAAGATACATGGTGCTGGAATAACTCTGGGTCAGGCATTGGAGTGGACAAAATGTGTAGGAAAGAACTGCAGATGCTGGTTTAAATCGAACGTAGGCACTAAATGCTGGGGTAGCTCAACAGCACAGGCAGCATCTCTGGAGAGAAGGAATGGGTCCAGAATTTTGTGTCTTCCTTCTGGGTCAGGCAGTATCTCTGGAGAACAAGGATAGGTTCCATTTCGAGTTGAGAACCCTCTTCAGTGGTGAGAGGGGGAGCTGTGATTGGCAGATGGTTGGAGCAAGTGGCAAAGGCTGGAAGCAAATTGGCAACTAAGATGCATGGTGGAAGATGATTGGGAAATGAGTGTGCTCCACTGTGGTGGTGGTGGGTGTAGGGGATTGAGAGGGGAATAGGGCGGTTTTAAAACTGGAGAATTCAATGTTCATACCATTGGGTTGCAAACTACCCAAGCAAATTATGAGGTGCTGCTCCATCAGTTTGCATGCAGCTTCACTCTGGCAAAGGAGGAGGCCCAGGACAAAAATGTGCACAAACCAAGCACAAGTGTGCGGAGAAATAGTTGCCTAGTCGGCACTTAGACTTGCCTCACCTGTATCCACTTATCACTTTGTGCATCCCCACTTCTCTTTTCCAGCTTTCTTCCCCCTACTCTGTCAGTCTGATGAAGGGCCCTCACCCTGAACGTCGCCTGTCCAATCCCTCTACAATGCTGCCTGACCCGCTGAGTTACTCCAGCACTTTGTGTCCTTACGCACAGTTAAATGTTTTGATTGTCTTTTAGCGCTTTTGATCATTTAAATTTTCCATTATTTATTTTCCATTTTTCCATTGATTTTTTTGAGTGATCACATGTGCCAGCAGTTCCTTTCGGAACCACTGACCACACCCAGCATGATTCAGCCCAGGATGGAATACAAGAGAATTAACTACATATTGGCAGAATGGATAAAGCAAACCTGCAGCTTTTTAGGAATCTTGGAAATAATCCATGCATTTTTGAGAAAAGAAAACTCTGTATAATGAATATATGAAATCATTTTCAAACATGGGTCAACTATTGGCAGTGTCATTTATTAATGACACTGTGATTTATTAAGTAGGCAGAAAGTTTTGCTTCTTTAACCCATTCCACTGTGATAAATGTCAATGTCCGGGGCTGACAAGCAGAGTTTTATTTTTCTTGGCAAGAGGCAATGGGATACGGGAATCAGAGACAAAGTTACTGACCGCAAACAGCCAAATGCTTCATCATAGACATATCCGCCTGCCTGTGCAGTTTCAAAATTACGGTCAGGGCATCGAAAGAAAAGGTATATCTAAACTGGTGTAAAATTACATTCTTCTAAGGTGTTGGCTCTTGTGCAATATGCCAAGCTAATAATAATTGCAACAAAAAAAAAGTGGTGCTATTGAAACAGCATTTATTTTATTTCGCGGTGGAATACCCATGGTTCCTGTTAATTTCTCGATGTGATCCTAATAATCGGTTTCCCCATAGCATGTCATTCTTTGCAGGAAATGCATCACAATTGTTAATTCTGAAATCCCACCATGTTTGAAGGAAATAGAGCACACGGTTAACCTGTCATCAGAAAAATATCTTAATTATGAACCAAATGGATCCCAATGAACATTGCAATGTCGTACCTAAGAAGGAAATAAGTGCATGGGTTTTCAAATTATAATCTAACCTCAGATTAGGTTGCAAGAGTAAATTACTCTAGCGAATACCCCGATAGGTTCGAGAGTCATGTCATTTCTGTTTTCATACATTCTCAGCCACCTACTATATCCAATAAGTGAACAAATTGATAATACATTTTGAGGTGTTGCGTAGTAATAACTTTAAAGTTCTAATACATGTAAGATCAATACAGTGTAGAAGCTATTCATTTGCCATGAGCCCATTTTGCAAAATTAACAAAAATCTGTGTTCACCCATTGCTTTGGTATATTTCTTCAAACAAGATCAAATGGAAGTGCTAATCACATCAGTGTTCTGCAGGGTGAATTTGTTGAGTCGGGTTTTTTTAAAGACTTACTGGCAGAAGTCTAGCCGGCCAAGGCTTTTCTGCAATCACATTAATTTCCTAGCCATCATGTGACAGTACAGACACTTAGCCGACCGAGTGATAGTCAAGGTTAGGATAGAGCTATGGAGAATGGGAAGCTGCAGTAAATTAAACAGACCAGAAAATCTGAATAGCCTGCGTTTCATTGATTTTTGGAGGCTGATTCTGAGATCCTGAGTACTGGTACTGCAGTAGTTTGCCTTAACCTGTGCGGCTAGGCTCAGTGCTTAAAATCACTAGCATTTCATTTAAAGTTAATTCTTCAAATAGTCCTGCTTTCTTTGCACCTACCATGATTTGATCAAGGATATAAAGTACATTTTTCAACAGTTCATTGATCATCTGTGTAAAATGCCCCTGAGCCAAAGAACTGTGAATTTAAGTAAGTGTAAGAGAGAATATCAATGGTAAATGCGGAGCTGAAAATAAATGGTATAATTATTGTGTAGGAAAGAACTGCAGATGCTAGTTTACACCAAAGATAGACACAACATGCATGAGTAACACAGCGGGTCAGGCAGCATCTCTGGATAAAAGGAATTGGTGACATTTCAGGTTGAGACCCTTCTTCAGATTGGGGCTGGCTTGGGTTTACCAGGCTTCTCTCTTTATCAATGAAACTAAATTGAAAACATAATTATAATAAGAAGCTACAGATGCTAGAAATCTGAACCAAAAGCAGAAAAAGAGTAGATGTTTCCAGATCAGGACCTTTCATGAGAAGCAGGATAGAGAAAAATAGTTAGCTTTCAAGAGTTGTGAGGATAGGGAGAGATAAATAGAACAAAGGGAATATCTCCGAGAGGGTGAGACCAATTGTATACATCAACTAGTGGTTCTCGAGCTTCGGATAATAGGAGCGCTTGCAGTCCAAATCTCTCTGATCTGTGGCATGCAGGACTCCTACTGTTCTGTGTAGGCTTCCAATCACAGATTAACAATACACAGAAAAGTTGTCAACCTGAGTAAAATGTTAATACACAATCCTGATGGAGACAAAGGCTATTTGAATCATCTGTACCTCTGCATGCATGATCTATTGGTCTCATTGAACTTTGGTAATATTAACAGCTGAAGAAAATTTCAGCATGGTTTAAGCCTTATTAAATATTTAAGTACTCAAATCAGGATTTTTAATTATATATTATGTTTAAGCACCTGAATCATTTATTCTGCAGTCAGCTTAGATGTTAAATCATTTCCCATTTTGTTAATATTTTATATTTGAACGTGGTTTTAAGAAGCTTCAACGGCTGCATGTTTCCCCTTTTAAATAGAAAATCAGCAAACGTTTGCAGATGGCAAAAATGAACAACTTTGCAATGGTTTTTATTACACATTAGGAGTAAATCATACATAATTAATTTATAAAATCTTCACTGAATGAGCATAAAGTGGGGAATTTGTAATATAAATGAAATATATGGAGAACATCAATCATGACTTTTTATGATTGGGGTTGGTTCTAAAATGTGACATTTAAGGTTTGGTTGCATTTCATTTATTATCTTTTATCAAAAATGTCCAAGCACTTTTTCCTGGTAGCAATGTACTGGTGACCTGCATTCATACTGTTTTTAGTGCTTCCCAATAGACAGTGGCCAGGAAGTACACACCCATTCGTAATGATTCTTTAATTTTGCCTTCCCAAGTTGTGTAGAACTATCTATCTCAATATCTTTCTCTCAATCACTTACTGAAAGGGTAGCTATTTTTAAACAACAACCTCATGTAGCACAAAGCAGCTCCTCATCATTGAGAACTATGGCTGTGGTTCCATTATCAAATTACCAGATTTGTAGTACAGAGGTCTGGCCTAAAACCCCTATCTCACGGTATGAGTTTATTCCAAGAGTTCTCCCGAGTTTGCCCTGATTCGAACTCGGAGATTTACGGTAATGGCCACTCATCAGTACTCGGGCTCTCGTGGACATTTTTCATCATGTTGAAATATCTTCACGAGTCTTACCGTGCTTACCTGCCGTTAGCGAGTCTTCCCGAGTATCTGCCATTAGCGCTAAGAGACGTCCCCGAGCTGCGACGTACCCGCTACGTTCATTCTCCGTTCTTACCACGGGTTTGATTTTTTTTAAACTCGGGAGAGCTCTTGGAATGAACTCGTACCGCGAGACAGTGTTATTACAACTCAGAGGACCAAGTCCATGCAAAACACAAAGTGCTGGAGTAACTCAGTGGGTGAGATTAATCTGCAATTCTTATAGAATACAAACCATACCAGAAGGGTGGTAAAACCTATTGTGATGGGGAGTAAATGCAAACAAGCTATTTATTTGACATATATAAGGATAAATACATGGGGAAAGGCAGCTAGTTGCGATGTAATGTGAGAGTGAATGAGAATGCCATTCACAGGCAGGGAAATAGGACCGAGGGAACATAAAAATAATCTTACAGAAAGGCAGAGATAGGTATTCAGGTAGACCTGAAAAACAAGGTGCTATGTGTAGAGTACATATCTTTTTACCCCTGTTCTGTGTTTGATCAGTACTGCAGTAAGATTACCTGTGAGGCTCTTCAGATGAGTGAAGCTATGGCTGAAGAGGGTGCAACAACATAAATTTGATGCAAGTGAATTTTTGAAATCCTTGCAGTGAGATTTATTTCCTGACAGCTCAAAGTGGTTGAGGGTTATACTTTTGCCAGGGGTAGCTGGTGTAATTACTTCCAGAGCAGCTGCTTTGAAGCCACTATCGCAAGAGGCAGTTGCGTGTTGGCAAAGATGACATCGATTTTTGGCGTATTGTACAGATGGGAATGCTCCTCTCCTCTCCTCTTCCATGCCAACTGGAATACAAAGAGAAACCATATATTCAAACAATCTCCCACCTCCTGCACCACATTTCTTTATGCCAGCACTTGGAACCTGGCCCTGTTCCTGAACCCGGGTTTTGCACAACAATCTTAGCCAATCACTAGTTCTTTGCAAGGATGGACCGCACAGGTGACAAATGTGCTTGAAATGCTGCAGACTTTGCAATTCATAGCATGGGCACATTTGTGGGTGATGGATTCTATAAATTGCCCAGCATATATGTGTGTGTAAAAAAAAATAATTAAATGCATGTCAGCTGGCTGGCTGGCACCATAAAATCCATAAAATCCATTAGATTTCCAAATAATATTTCTGGGAGTTCTATGAAACTCTCATGGAGTTTCTGAATGTTGCAACTTACCTTTAAGGCCTGCATGGCTTCCACTCTTGTTTCCATTACAGTTCAATGCCCAATATTGATGTTTAGGGCAGTAAAAGAAGCCGTCCTATGGATGTGGGAAGCCTCTTTACTTTGAAGGAAGAACATGCCAACCCAGAAATTTGATCATATTAAAAGAATATACTGGAGTTTTGAATTAAATGAAAAAAGCATTGATATCATTGTACGCTGCCAATGACCATATAATTTGAATTTATAGTCAGAAGTGTGCAGTCCGTAACCATCTGAAAAAATATCAATACAAATTTATGAAATACTAACATTTCTCTATTTAAAATGTTCACTCAGCTGTCACTGTACATAAAGCGTTATATTAAATTTAAGGGTATGAAAGGAATTTTAATAGAAATAAGTTGATTTTACTGGCTGTTTAAGCCGAACATGAATAAATGCTTTGGGAGCATTTATAAACCACAAGAACAAAGGGCTTTTCAATGCACCTGGAACAGTTTGGCTGTTCTTAACCTCTTTGTTTGGCAAAGTAAAAGTCAGCCAAGGGCACGGCTCAGGGGCGGCTCCAAGCTCCAGCCCACCTTTGATGCGGAGTGACTGATCTCCCATCACATCTTAATAGGGCCAATAGCTTTCAAGTAATTTTTTTCTGTGGACACACAATTGTAAATTACAATTAATATTACATTTTATTACATGAATCATGGGGACAGAAGTAATCTAATTCATCCAACAAGTCTGTCACCATGCTTATGCTCTGTTTGAACCTACTCCCTCCATTTTTCATCTTACCCCTCTTATATATTTCCTTCAATTACGTTCTTGCTCATTTGTCTCAAGAAGGGATCTGTCCCAAAACATTATCTGTTCCTTTTCTCCAGAGATGTCCCCTGACCAGCTGGACACTTTGTGTCTACGTTGCTCAATTGCTTGTCTAGTTTCCTTTTTAAAGCATCAATTAGCAATCAGTAACACACTCAGTGCTGCTGACGCTTACATGTTGACCATTCACTGAGTGTTCCAGCTTTGGGATGTGTTCGATTTTATTGTCTGTCTGTGGCTCATGGCTTGGACTTAATCACATTTTATTTGCTTTTACCTGAAGGTTGTAAACTCACAATTTGGGTTTCAACCCAATGATTTTTGATAGCTTCTTCTTCGCTGCTAGGTTTTTGATAATGTGACAACCAGTACCGTCCCCAAATTGAGCTAAAAAAACATTATATTACCAATTTAGTCGTGGGGTACCACAGTGGTGCAGTGGTAGAGTTGCTGCCTTCCATTGCTTGCAGTGCCAGAGACCCGGGTTCGATCGCGACTACGGGTGCTGTCTGTACGGCATTTGTACGTTCTCTCCGTGACCTGCGTGGGTTTCCTGCGAGATCTTCGGTTTCCTCCCACACCCCAACGATGTACAGGTTTGTAGGCTAATTGGCTTGGTGTTTGTGTAAATTGTCCCTAGTGTGTGTAGGGTAGTGTTAATGTGTGGGGATCGCTGATCGGTGTGGACTCAGTGGGCCGAAGGGCCTGTTTCCACGCTGTATCCCTAAGCTAAACTAAACTAAACTTGGTAATACTAGAGTAAATCAGGGTAGACAAAAATGCTGGAGAAACTCAGCGGGTGAGGCAGCATCGATGGAGCGAAGGAAATAGGCAACGTTTCCGGTCGAGACCCTTCTTCAGACTGATGTGAGGGTGGGGGGGGGGGGGCGGGAAGAAGAGATGGAGACAGTGGGCTGAGGGAGAGCTGAGAAGGGGAGGAGAAAGTAGGGACTACCTGAAATTAGAGAAATCAATGTTCATACCGCTGGGGTGCAAACTGCCCAAGCAATATATGAGGTGCTGCTCCTCCAATTTACGGTGGTCCTCACTCTGGCCATGGAAGAGGCCCAGGACAGAAAAGTCAGATTCGGAATGGGAGGGGGAGTTGGTGCTGAGCCACTGGGAGATCAGGTTGGTTATTGCGAACCAAGCGGAGGTGTTCCGCGAAGCGATCGCCAAGCCTACGCTTGGTCTCACTGACACCTAGAGCAGCGGATGCAATAGATGAGGTTGGAGGAGGTGCAGGTGATCCTCTGCAGCACCTGGAAAGACTGCTTGGGTCCTTGAATGGAGTCAAGCGGGGAGGTAAAGCTGCAAGCATAGCATTTCCTGCGGTTGCAAGGGAAAGTGCCAGGAGAGGGGGTGGTTCGGGTGGGAAGGGACAAATTGACCAGGAATTTACAGAGGGAGCGGTCTCTGCGGAAAGCAGACAGGGGAGGAGATGGGAAGATGTGGCAAGTGGTGGGATCACGTTGGAGGTAGCGAAAATGTTGGAGGTTTATTTCCGGTGGGGTGGAAGGTGGGAACAAGGGACACTCTACCCTTGTTACGAGTGGAGGGATGGGGAGAGAGCAGATTTACGGGGTATAGAAGATACCCTGGTGAGAGCCTCATCTACAGTAGAAGAGGGGAACCCCCCCTCCCTGAAGAATGAGGGCATCTCTGATGCCCTGGTGTGGAACACCTCATCCTGGGTGCAGATGCGGTGTAGACAGAGGAATTGGGAGTAGGGGATGGAGTCCTTACAGGAAGCAGGGTGGGAAGGAGTGTAGTCCAGATAGCCATGGGAGTCAGTGGGTTTATAATGGATGTCCGTCAGTAGTTTATCACCTGCGATGGAGATAGTAAGGTTAAGAAATGGTAGAGAAATATCGGAAATGGTCCAGGTGTATTTGAGTGCCGGATGGAAGTTCGTGGTGAAATGGATGAAGTCAGTGAGTTGTGTGTTGGTGCAGGAGGTAGCACCAATGCAGTTGTCGATGTAGCGGAGGTAGAGTTTGGGGATAGGGCCACGGTACGCCTCGAACAAGGATTGTTCGACGTACCCCACAAAGAGGCAGGCATAGCTGGGGCCCATGCGCGTGCCCATAGCTACGCCTTGTATTTGGTGGAAATGGGACAAAAATGAGACAAATGAGACAAACGAAAAGTTATTAAGGGTAAGGACCAGCTCCGCTGGGTGGAGGAGAGTATCAGTATCAGTAGACGGGGATTGGCTAGTTCTGCAATCGAGGAAGAAACGGAGGGCTTTAAGATCAGGCAGCATCACTAGAGAAAAGGAATAGGTGATGTTTCGAGTCGAGACCCTGCATCAGACTCAAGCAGGCCCGAAATGACACCTATTCCTTTTCTCCAGAGATGCTGTCTGACCCACTGAGCTACTCTATCTTGGGGGTAGACCAGCATCTACAGTTTCATCCTACACACGTGGTAATACTTAATAGCTGGGCGTTTCCAGCATTCTAATTTCAGTCTTCAAGCACCAGCAGATTTTGTTCATTTTCAAATGCAGAAGTAACCTCTCCACAATCTATAGCTGACCTTTGTGCCCCTGCACTGAATCACAGAATGTGCCAGAGGTCAGACGGCAGCAAAGCTGATCCTCCATTCTGTCACGGGACTAGGGGATGGGCGCTCAGATGTACTGAGCTGAGGTGCCAGACATACTTTGCATTCAACCCCTTCTACTACTCCTGCTGCAGTTGGAATATGTACTGTGGCCCCAGTGCTTTGAATGAGTGTGTTAACTTTGATTGGATTGGTAAATGCAGATAAACTTTTTATTTTACACAATCTAATGATTTAAATTAATTTCTATCACTTAGATATTTTTCCATACATTTAATTTCTTAATTTTTAATATAATTTCCTGTTCTACTGTTTTGGATATTTGTGGAGGGATGGCCTCTCTGAGACAAGCAACAGCAGCAACAGATAAATTAGTGACAGCACAAATTAGTGGCACTCGGAAGAAGGGTCAAAACCCCAGACGTCACCCATCCGCGTTCTCCAGAGATGCTGCCTGGCCCACTCAGTTACTCCAGCACTTTGTATCTTTTTAGTGATTTGGCTTTGCTGTGGTGCAAAGTCTTGCGAGCAGTAGTGGGTGTACGATTCATTAGAGTCACAGTCGTTCAACATGGAAACATTCCCCAGCATATGAGAGTTCCTTTTAAGAGTCTAATAACAGCATGGAAGTTGTTCTGAATCCGGTGACACGTGCTTTCAAGCTTTTGTAAATTCTGCCCAGCGGGAGAGGAGTGATGGGAGAAGAGGGGGTTTGAATGATCCCAGATTATGCTGGCTGATTTCCCGAGGCAGCCTGAAGAATAGATGAAGTCGATGGAGGGGTGGTTGGTTTATGTGATGGACTGGACTGCAGTTACAATTTTATGTGGTCTTAGAGCAGTTGTTGTACCAACCATAGAAACATAGAAAATAAGTGCAGGAGTAGGCCATTCGGCCCTTCGATATGATCATGGCTGATCATCCAACTCAGTATCCCATCCCTGCCTTCTCTCCATAGCCCCTGATCCCTTTAGCCGCAAGGGCCACATCTAACTCCCTCTTAAATATCGCCAATGAACTGGCCTCAACTACCTTCTGTGGCAGAGAATTCCATAGATTCACCACTCTCTGTGTAAAAAATGATTTTCGCATCTCGGTCCTAAAAGACTTCCCTCTTATCCTTAAACTGTGACCCCTAGTTCTGGACTTCCCCAACATCGGGAATAATCTTCCTGCATCTAGCCTGTCCAACCCCTTAAGAATTTTGTAAGTTTCTATAAGATACCCCCTCAATCTTCTGAAGCATCCAATGCTTTCTGGGTGCTTTCTATGTGCTTTCTGTGGTGCATTTGTAGAAATTGATAAGAGTCATTAGGTCAGATAAGAGCATGCCAGAGTCATTTGATTGGACCAGGACAAATTGATGGTGATATTTATACCGCGGAACTTGAGTTCTCAACCAGTTAGACTTCAACACCATTGATACAGGCCAGGCTGTGTACTTACATCAGGCTGGTTCATTTTAGCACTATAACTAAATATGAATTCCCGTGTCAGGATTAAGAGTATTTAAGACTACATTTTTGTTAAATTTGTACTTGCACTAACATAAGTGATTATAACTATAGTGATGAGCCCATAAAAGAAAATCATGGTTAGTATCTTTAGTTGAGTAAATACATTAGAAAACATCAAGGTAGACAATTTGTAGAAATTGATAAAAGTCATTAGGTCCGGAAAGAGCATGCCAAATTTCCTTAGCCTTCCGAGGAAGTAGAGTCTACCTTAGAAAACATCAAGTTCAAGTTCAAGTTCAAGTGAGTTTATTGTCATGTGTCCCTGATAGGACAATGAAATTCTTGCTTTGCTTCAGCACAACAGAACATAGTAGGCATTGGCTACAAAACACATGAACAAAACACATCAAGGTAGTTTTAGTAATTGGTGAGTCAAGTTTAATTTTGAGTTATGTGTGGTTCCATGTATTAATTGTAATGTTTAACATAATCTTATTCCCTAGGGATAGAGAATGATGAAGAAATCAAACAGTTGGATGAAGAAATTAAGGAATTAAATGAATCTAATTCCCAGGTGGAAGCAGATATGATCAAGCTTAGAACCCAGGTAGCAATGTTTAAAAACAAATCTTTGTATTCACTGCATGCTGAAACATTTAGCGTTTTTGGTAAAAGGTACTGTTTAACATCAGACATAAGTAACAATCAACTATTGTGTAATCAGTTGACATCCAGCAAAGTAATTACTTGGTCCCTCTATTGTGAACCCATCCCTCTCCATCCAACCCCACAAACTAAATGTGGACAAATACTGGCATTTCCTTCCAACCACAACTCATCAATTGATCTAACTTAAGGCCTTCCATCCACCCTTCCCACTTGGCAAGAGTGGATTGAGACGATATGTAGGACATGCGCCACCCGTTAGATATAGAGCCCCTCGCTATGTTTGGCAGCCTATCAGATTGTTACTTATGCAGGTGCTCATGGTGTGAAACAGACATTGTGTGGAGCTTGACCTATAACCAGTTATTCTACAAACTATGAACTACTTTCTGGAGACCAGAACAGCTCAGTTTCTGTTCGGTAAACCTTCCAATGGTTTGAAACTGTAAGTGGGAGCACAAGCTATCTTAAAACTTTGCTTAAGTCCATTACAAATGGGGAAATATTTTAAATGCAAGCAAAGAACATCCTGTTCTTGGTACAATAATGGATTAACCCTGTACAATGATAATAATGAGACCAACATGTTGACCCAATATGGCATCAAATCAAAGTGGTGAGAGTGAGCCTTGGGCCTGACTTAAGAGTTATACTGTCATTTTGAGGTTACTGTAAAGGGGAAGCTACTTCACAGTGACATAAAAGAGGCAATATAAATGCACCCTCGGTATTTGAATGGATTTGTGCAAATTAACTTTAACTCACACCTATTGCAAGGTACCAAGCATACTTTGCGCTTGAGTCACTGTAAACCTCATTCACTGTCATATTGTATTGCTCATGTTGTATACTGTGGAACTAATGTATATTGAAGTTTGATAGCCAATGAATCAGCAGTCTCAAAGTGCTCTTCAACTGAAATTCTCTATAATAATTGACTTGACTATAATATGATAGAAAGCATTTATTCATTTATATTTTCCCTCCTTTAGGTCCCCCACACCATGCATCAATCCCTGGCTGAGAGGGGGGTAGGTGATCTGCTGTCTTTGCCACTTTGTAGCAGGCTACTCAGAGCTCTTCCGGAGTGTCCCAGGTTGACTTGCATGATGGCGTTTTAGGTCTGAGCCGGTGGGGAAGAATCTGCCAGCCTTTGCTCTGCAGTTTTCACAGTTGCCTGGCTGAGAACACCAGAATGTGAACCCACATCAATGTGGTGAATTATTAAACTAGTACCAAGTGCATATTATTAACAATATTAAGAACATCTGTTAACAAAAAAGGAAAGAAAGGTGTTTATATTCTAATTTACCAGGTATAATAGAGATAATCTCCAAGAGTATGAAGTTTCCTTGGCCACCAACCAACAATAATTATAATTCCACCACTCCCTTCCCAACCCGACCTCCCTTACTGTATCTCATAGGAAAGTATGTGCATAATTCATTTTGTACAACCTGGGACTGGATGCAGCATTATCAGCCCATCAGCAATGCCAGACCAAATGAATGCATCATCAGATTAGATAACCATGAATGGGTCATTCAAAACTGCCAAATTTCCATCGATTAGACTCTGGAACTAAATTGTCTGAAACTGAATGCCTCTCATTGGCTTCCCAATCAATTACTGGGCTCCAGCCAGAGACACACACTTTGTTTTGAAGTACGGTGGGGAGCTGATGGCCTGATTTTCACAAAGCTGGCATAGACACAAGCTTTGAAATTATTGTTGGTGATATTAGTAGATCAACATTCAAAATGCAGGCATGATATTCTTTTGTGCAGTATTTTAACAAAGGCATTGATCTGTTTATTTCAAATAGACTAATGCAGTTGATAAAATCGAGGCCTGAGGGATATCATAGAGAAGTACGTGGCCCTAATATTGCCAACACTTATTTCCAGGCTTTGCAGGAGCGATTTTTAAATGACAGGCCACTCATACCAAATTAACCAAACGTGAAGAATTTGTGATTTAACCTCTAACCTATAATCTAATTCAATTCACCTTGGCCTTGAAATGATTCTGTACAAAGATTACCATTCTAACATTTAATTTATATGGACATGCCATTCCTTTATTCACACTTCTAACAAAGATGTGAAATTGTTCAAAATAAAGGAATTGTTTTGAAGATACTCAAATCCAAATCTTCACACAGCAGAATTTCAAGGCCATTGGCTTCTTAAATTGGCTTGGAACTTTTCCCTATATTTTTGCATCGTTCTTCAGTATGGTGTTTTAATTTATGTTGTTTTGTTATTAATTGGATTATTAATATATTTTAGTTTTTAGTTTAACAATGGTGTTATATTTTTGATTACTAATTACTATTGTATGCTTTTTGTTTAAGATTAATAGTTGGTATTGCTTTAGTAATTGTAGGCTAGAGGTATTGTGGTGAATGATGCTTTAGCTTTTAAATTACTGAATGGTAAAGTATGTTTTCCTTTAAGGCCACAAATGGGTATTGTAACTCTTATATTTAAAAATAAAAATTGCTGTAAACATAAGATGCTCTAAATGTATTGAATGGTGAAGTATGTTTTAAAGTGATCAGTTCGTAAAGTAAGACTAACTTTAAGATTGCTAATTGATATTGGATGCCTTACTTTCCAGATAACAACAATGGAGAACAACCTAAAGACGATAGAAGACGAAAATAAAGTAATTGAACAACAGAATGAGTCCCTTCTGCATGAGCTGGCCAATCTAAGTCAGTCTCTAATCCATAGCTTGGCCAACATCCAACTGCCACACATGGTAAGTTCCAAAATAAAAAATAGCTATATTATACATTCCCCCAAACAATGACATGATACAACGGCAATATTTTGAAGGAATCATCCAGTAAAACAATTGGTGGTCTGCAGTTGTAGCAACGCATAGAATCAAAAGACCAGGAAACTAGAAAAGGAGGCTGTTCAGCCCAGTAGGCCCGTGCCTGTTTCCTATTCACCCACTCTTTCTCTGATGCTCAGAGTCTGAGCCATTGAAAATGGTTTGCTTTCAAATATTTGTCCAGTTCCATTTTGAATAAACTTGCTGCCGCTATATTTTTATAACAATTAGCCCAATCCGGATTATAAACCCACTGTGTAAAAATGAAGTCTTCTCTCACATCCTCCCTAGATGGTTTGCTCATTTTCTCTAGCTTCACTAGTATGTGATTCTTCTTACAATGGAGCCATAATTTTCCTATTTACCATGCCTAAACCAGTCATGATTTTGTATACTTTTGTCAATTCTTCTTTCAATCTTCTTTACTCCGTGGAAAAGTGTTCCATGTTCTATACCCTATCCAAAGATTGGAATTAAGATACTTAATAACTGTTACTGATTCAGTGAACTCCTTCTCAATCCATTCCAGAGCCTTCATATTTTTCCGAGAGGGTGATGTCCAGAATTAAATACAATGCTGTGACTTAACTGATATTTCATAGAATTTCAATGTGGCTCCGACCTTTCTCTTCTGTATTTTCATTCATGAAGTCTAAGATCCCAAATGCTTTATTAACCAATTTCCAACCTTTTCTGTCACCTACATTTACTTCCAGGTCTTTCTATTTCTCCATTTGTTAGTCTATATTTGGTTATAAATTACATTACATATTTTTCAGTTGTGCAGTTAAAATTATTTTTTATATGATAGGAGGTCTGATCAGTAAATTTGTGAATGGCAATAGAGTTGGTAATGTTATGAATTGTAAGGAAGGTTGTCTAAGACTACAGCAGGTTACAGATCAGATGGAAAATTGGACGAAGCAATGCCAAATGGAACTTAATCCCAACGATCCCAAATATTTACTTTAAAGATACAGTGTGAAAACAGGCCCCTCGGTCCATCATGCCAACACCGACAAACGATCCCCACACATTAACACTATCCTATGCACACTAGGGTAAATTTTATTGTGTTTAAGAAGGAACTGCAGATGCTGGAAAATCGAAGGTACACAAAAATGCTGGAGAAACTCAGCGGGTGCAGCAGCATCTATGGAGCGAAGGAAATAGGCAACGTTTTGGGCCGAAACACTTCTTCAGACTGATGGGGGGTGGGAATGGGGGCGGGGAGAAGAAAGGAATAAGGAGGAGGAGCCCGAAGGCTGAGGGATGGGAGGAGACAGCCCGAGGGCTGAGGAAGGGGAGGAGACAGCAAGGACTAACAGAATTGGGAGAATTCAATGTTCATGCCCCCAGGGTGCAGACTCCCCAAGCGGAATATGAGGTGCTGTTCCTCCAATTTCCGGTGTTGCTCGCTCTGGCCATGGAGGAGACCCAGGACAGAGAGGTCGGATACGGAGTGGGAGGGGGAGTTGAAGTGCTGAGCCACCGGGAGGTCAGGTTGGTTATTGCGGACTGAGCGGAGGTGTTCGGCGAAAATTGACCTAGGGTCAATTTTACATTAATACCAAGCCAATTAACCTACAAACCTCTACATCTTTGGAGTGTGGAAGGAAACCAAAGATCACTCATGGGGAGAATGTACAAACTTTGTAGAGACAGGACCTGTAGTCAGCATCAAACCTGGGTATTTGACTCTGTAAGGTGGCAGCTCTACTGCTATGCCACCCTAAAGGTGCTGTATTTTGGAATAGGACATATACAATAAAATGTAGGGCAACACAGGTAGATAGAGTACTGAACAAGGCAAATGATATGCTTGTCTTCATAGGTGAGGGCGTAGATTATAAAAGTTGGGATGCTATCTCTCCACTTTATAAAATTCGGCTTAGACAGCACTTGGAGAATTGTGTACAGTTCAGGTCACCACACTGTGGGAATTATGTGGTTACACTATTTAGAATGCAGTGGATGGTAACCAGAATGTTGCTTGGAATGGAGGGCTTTAGTTGTGGAGAGAGATTCAACAGGCTAGGTTTGGTTTCCCTGGAGAGAAGGTCTGTAGTGACCTGCCAGAGGGAAATATAATTATAAGACACGTCGTTCAATTGTGCTAGAGACAGAATAGATAGAATCTATTTCCCATGGTGGACTTATTAAAAACAAAAGGGCACCAGTTTAAGGTGAGAGGAAGGAATTTTAAAGGGGATTTGAGGTGCAAGCTTATTATACAAAACGTGGTTTATATCTGGAAGTCACTGCCAAAGGTGGAGATGGATTCAGATACAATCACTATTTGTAAGAGACATTTAGAAACCTACTTAAATAGAAGGATACCCACAGTGCAGGCAGATGTAATTAGATCGATAAAAGGATGGCATGGACATGGGACGACAGATGGCACAATGGGCTAAGTGTTCGGCTGGCAACCGGAAGGTAGCCGGTTCGAATCCCGCTTGGAGTGCATACTGTCGTTGTGTCCTTGGGCAAGACACTTCACCCACCTTTGCCTGTGTGTGAATGTGTGTGAATGTGTGTGAGTGATTGGTGGTGGTCGGAGGGGCCGTAGGCGCAGATTGGCAGCCACGCTTCTGTCTGTCTGCCCCAGGGCAGCTGTGGCTACAGAAGTAGCTTACCACCACCGAGTGTGACTGAGGAGTGAATGAATAATGCGATGTAAAGCGCCTTGAGTATTAGAAAGGCGCTATATAAATCCCATCCATTATTATTATTATGATGGGCCAAAGGCCCATTTCTGTGCCTCTTGCTTTATGACTCCAATAAGCATTTCCTGTGCTGAAAGATCAACTGGGACATTTCTTCCCTTGTGTCAGCAGCATAACCTCTGTGTAATTTCCTCATCAGAGGTTCATGGTTGAACATCAATTCTCAGCAATGCTTTTTTTGAAGTATCACAGGAGCACTTGTTGTTAGGCACTTCCAGGATAACAAAATGTTATCATCACAGACTGGAATACCTCCAGATAAATAAAATACATACCTAATGTCTTGCTCACCACACTATTAACCCACCATGTCTACAACCCAAACCATCAGAAAGACCCAAAATCTGTATCTCCTCCCCCTCCCATGTCACGTCCCTAACCAATCCCCTGACCATTGATCTCACTCCCCACTCCCCCCCCACCCCTCCCCCCGCCCCCCACCATCAACCATACAACTTTGTTAGTGAGGTCACTACCCTGCCAGCCCAAACCTCAAAGTCATTCCCGAGAACAAAGTAAATGGGATCGATCTCCCGTATCTCGACTATATATTGACAATGGCATCTCTATTTCTCAACCCCATGACATTCCAAATTGAATCACTTCTTTCTCCACACACAATCCCACATCCATGACCTGTATCTTCCTTTCTCACCCAAAACTGTTTTGCCCCACTGGGCCATATCGATTGCTTTGCATTGGATTTTACCTGGCACATGTCAACATGTTCAATCATCCTATCAATGTACTAACATAGTCTTATCCTTGGAACTATTTTACATACATCCAAATGTTATGGCATCTCAAGTTTGGAAATTTAACACCCATACATAGGTTATTAATGTATATCAAAAGTAGCAATCTTCACAGCTTTGACCTTCAACAAACAATACTATATGCTATCTTCATATTTGAAAAACATCTAAATAGCACCATTCTTTGTTTTCTTTCCCTGAACTACTTTCATTATCATTTTACTCTATGTGTTTCAACTTTGCTAATCAAACCTTTATGTAGAATTTTATCAAACATATTCTTAAAAATCAATGTGAACGCCATCTAATGCATTTGCTTCACTAATCCACTCATCAAAAAACTCATACTGGTTAGTCAAATACAATTTCTCTTTAACACATAGATAGACACAAAATGCT
Source organism: Amblyraja radiata (assembly GCF_010909765.2). Classification (NCBI taxonomy): domain Eukaryota; kingdom Metazoa; phylum Chordata; class Chondrichthyes; order Rajiformes; family Rajidae; genus Amblyraja; species Amblyraja radiata. Next base: position 86,380,403 of record NC_045960.1, read on the forward strand.
CGAGTAACTCAGCGGGACAAGCAGCATCTCTGGATAGAAGGAATGGGTGATGTTTTGGGTTGAGACCCTTCTTCAGCACTTCTTCAGTCTGAAGAAGGGTCTCGTCCCAAAACATCACCTATTCCTTCTATCCAGAGATGCTGCCTGTCCCGTTGCATTACTCCAGCATTTTGTGTCTATCTTCAGTTTAAACTAGCATCTGCAATTCCTTCCTACACACTTCTCTTTAACACAGTTATGTTAATTCAAACTTATGTTAGGGACTAGTATTCATCCACTGATTTTGACACCCTTACTAATTAAGAATTTATACTTAAGACTTTAGAGATGGAGCACGGAAACAGGCCCTTCGGCCCTCCATGTCCACGCCGACCAGCGGGTACCCGGACGTGGCGCCGACAGACAAGAAGCCGAAGCAAAGAAGCCGAAGCCAAAGAACGGAATGGAAACGTGGGTGGAGGCGGAGGGGAGAGAGAAGGGGGAGACGGGAGCATGGGGTTCATTTTCCCACACAAGCCATAGGTGACTGGGCAATCTGAACCCAAGCACCAAGTTGAAAGCGGCTGAAGGTGCGCATCGCTCGCGACAACCCCACTCTCCCACGGCCACCCTCCGCGGGCTGCGGGTCGGGTGAAGCGGAGGTTTGGGACAATGTTCATGCCCTCACAGTGATGTGATGGACGTGGGGGTCTGGACCAATCCCCCCCCCCCCCCCCCCCCGCCCCCCCGGCAACGTCAAGTCCATTATTGGACTTTTCTGTTGAGCGGCAGTCGGTTCGTTGGCCTGTAGGCGACACCGCCTTTTGGGTAGGTGGCGTTTCGACAAAGCAGCCATTCGGTAAGTTTGATTTTAGGCGACGCAGCTTTTCGGTTCCTTGGGTTTTAGGCGTCCAGCCCTTTCGGTTAGTTTGCATTTAGGCGTCCTATTCTTTCGGTTAGTAGGCGTTTCGTCTTCGGAATCTTTCGGTTTATTGTCGTTTCGGCCTCGTTTCCATTCCATTCTTTGGCTTCGACTTCTTTGCTTCGGCCTCTCGTCCGTCGGTGCCACGTTCACACATGGACCAGCAATCACCATCAAACACTAGCGCTATCCTACACACTAGGGATGATTTACCATTTTCCAAAAGTAATTAACCGACGTCTTTCCAGTGTGAGGGGACACTGGAGCACCCAGGGAAAAATCCACGCGGTCACATGGAGAACATTTAAACTACGTACAATATGTTATGTCACTTTTGGGTGCTCTGGCTTTGGTTGCCAATCCAACTAATCTGTTCAAAACCTTTAAAATAAGTACAGTGCCTAATTTCTTATTTGTTATGATTTGATTTTGGGTCTAATTTTTGCTCCAGGAAGGTTTAGTGCACTGCAAATATGAAGCATAGGTAATTTGCCTGAGGTTTGGTACAGTGCAATTTGACACCCAGGCCTTCTTTAAATGCCCCACCCTTGGTTAGAAAGTGGTGGAGACCAGTAAATATCTACCTGTCTCGGGTCACTGGTCAGCATGAAAGTACATAGCAAGGAAACAGATCAGAGGTGTTTTGCAGGAAGCAGAGGTGTATTCAAGGCAAGACACAAACAATTTCCCTGATGTATTAGTGGCCAGAGGATCTGGGGAGACGGAGGAACTAAAGAAAATTCACATTAGGCAGGAAGTGGTGTTGGATAGACTGATGGGACTGAAGGCTGATAAATCCCCAGGGCCTGATGGTCTGCATTCCAGGTACTTAAGGAAAAGGCTCTAGAAATTGTGGACGCATTGGTGATCATTTTCCAATGTTCTATAGATTCAGGATCAGTTCCTGTGGTTTGGAGGATAGCTAATGTTATCCCACTTTTTAAGAGGCGGGAGAGAGAAAACAGGGAATTATAGACCAGTTAGTCTGACATCGGTGGTGGGATAAATACTGGAGTCGATTATAAAAGATGAAATAGCGGCATATTTGTATAGCAGTAACAGGATCGGCCCAAGTCAGCATGGATTTACGAAGGGGAAATCATGCTTGACTAATCTTCTGGAATTTTTTGAGGATGTAACTAGGAAAATTGGCAAGGGAGAGCCAGTGGATGTAGCGTACCTGGACTTTCAGAAAGCATTTGATAATGTCCCACATTGGAGATTAGTGGGCAAAATTAGAGCACATGGTATTGGGGTAGAGTGCTGACATGGATAGAAAATTGGTTGGCAGAGAGGAAACAAAGAGTAGGGATTAACGGGTCCCTTTCCAAATTGGCAGGCAGTGAGAAGTGGGGTACCGCAATGCTCGGTGCTGGGACCGCAGCTATTTACAATATACAGTGGCTTGCAAAAGTATTCATACCCCTTGTGCTTTTCCACATTTTGTCACGTTACAACCACAACCGTAAATGTATTTTATTGGGATTTTATGTGATAGACCAACACAAAGTGGCGCATAATTGTGAAGTGGAAGGAAAATTATACATGGTTTTCAAATTTTTTTACAAATAAAAAACTGAAAAGTGTGGCGTGCAAAAGTATTCAGCCCCCTTTACTATGATACCCCTAAATAAAATCCAGTGCAACCAATTGCCTTCAGAAGTCACCTAATTAGTAAATAGAGTCCACTTGTGTGTAATCTAATCTCAGTATAAATACAGCTGTTCTGTGAAGGCCTGAGAGGTTTGTTAGAGAACATTAATGAACAAACAGCATCATGAAGCCCAAGGAACACACCAGACAGGTCAGGGATAAAGTTGTGGAGAAGTTTAAAGCAGGGTTAGGTTATAAAAAAATATCCCAAGCTTTGAACATCTCACGGAGCACTGTTCAATCCATCATCCGAAAATGAAAAGATTATGGCACAACTGCAAACCTACCAAGACATGGCCGTCCACCTAAACTGACAAGCCAGGCAAGGAGAGCATTGATCAGAGAAGCAGCCAAGAGGCCCATGGTAACTCCGGAGGAGCTGCAAAGATCCACAGCTCAGGTGGGAGAATCTGTCCACAGGACAACTATTAGTCGTGCACTCCACAAATCGGGCCTTTATGGAAGAGTGGCAAGAAGAAAGCCATTGTTGAAAAAAAGCTATAAGAAGCCCCGTTTGCAGTTTGCCACAAGCCATGTGGGGGACACAGCAAACATGTGGAGGAAGGTGCTCTGGTCAGATGAGACCAAAATTGAAGTTTTTGGCCTAAATGCAAAACGCTATGTGTGGCGGAAAACTAACACTGCACATCACCCTGAACACACCATCCCCACTGTGAAACATGGTGGTGGCAGCATCATGCTGTGGGGATGCTTTTCTTCAGCAGGGACAGGGAAGCTGGTCAGAGTTGATGGGAAGATGGATGGAGCCAAATACAGGACAATCTTGGAAGAAAACCTGTTAAAGTCTGCAAAAGACTTGAGACTGGGGCGGAGGTTCACCTTCCAGCAGGACAACGACCCTAAACATACAGCCAGAGCTACAATGGAATGGTTTAGCTCAAAGCATATTCATGTGTTAGAATGGCCCAGTCAAAGTCCAGACCTAAATCCAATTGAGAATCTCTGGCAAGACTTGAAAATTACTGTTCACAGACGCTCTCCATCCAATCTGACTGAGCTTGAGCTATTTTGCAAAGAGGAATGGGCAAAGATTTCAGTCTCTAGATGTGCAAAGCTGGTAGAGACATACCCCAAAAGACTTGCAGCTGTAATTGCAGCGAAAGGTGGTTCTACAAAGTATTGACTCAGGGGGGCTGAATACTTTTGCACGCCACACTTTTCAGTTTTATATTTGTAAAAAAATTTGAAAACCATGTATCATTTTCCTTCCACTTCACAATTATGCGCCACTTTGTGTTGGTCTATCACATAAAATCCCAATAAAATACATTTACGTTTGTGGTTGTAACGTGACAAAATGTGGAACATTTCAAGGGGTATGAATACTTTTGCAATCCACTGTATATCAATGATTTAGATGAAGGGATTCAAAGTAACACTAGCAAATTTGCAGATGACACAAAGCTGTGTGGCTGTGTGAACTGTGAGGAGGATGCTATGAGGATGCAGGGTGACTTGGAAAAGTTGGGTGAGTGGGCGGATGCATGGCAGATGCAGATTAATGTGGATAAATGTGAGGTTATCCCCTTGGGTGGCAAAAACAGGAAGGCAGATTATTATCTGAATGGTGTCAAGTTGGGAAAAGGGAAGTATAAAGAGATCTGGGATTCCTTGTTCATCACTCACTGAAAGTAAGCATCAGGTACAGCAGGCAGTGAAGAAAGCTAATGGCTTGTTGGCCTTCATAACAAGAGGAGTTGAGTATAGGAGCAAAGCGGTCCTTCTGCAGTTGTACAGGGCCCTAGTGAGACCACACCTAGAGTATTGTGTGCAGTTTTGGTCTCCAAATTTGAGGAAGAACATTCTTGCTATTGAGGGAGTGCATCGTAGGTTCACGAGGTTAATTCCCGGGATGGCGGGACGGTCAAATGTGGATGGAATGGAGCGGCTTGGCTTGTATACTCTGGAATTTAGAAGGATCAGAGGAGATCTTATTGAAACATATAAGATTATAGAAACATAGAAACATAGAAAATAGGTGCAGGAGTAGGCCATTCGGCCCTTCGAGCCTGTACCGCCATTCGATATGAACATGGCTGATCATCCAACTCAGTATCCCATCCCTGCCTTCTCTCCATATCCCCTGATCCCTTTAGCCACAAGGGCCACATCTAACTCCCTCTTAAATATAGCCAATGAACTGGCCTCAACTACGTTCTGTGGCAGAGAATTCCAGAGATTCACCACTCTCTGTGTAAAAAATGATTTTCTCATCTCGGTCCTAAAAGATTTCCCCCTTATCCTTAAACTGTGACCCCTTGTTCTGGACTTCCTCAACATCGGGAATAATCTTCCTGCATCTAGCCTGTCCAACCCCTTAAGAATTTTGTAAGTTTCTATAAGATCCCCCCTCAATCTTCTGAATTCCAGCGTGTACAAGCCGAGTCTATCCAGTCTTTCTTCATATGAAAGTCCTGCCATCCCAGGAATCAGTCTGGTGAACCTTCTCTGTACTCCCTCTATGGCAAGAATGTCTTTCCTCAGATTAGGAGACCAAAACTGTACGCAATACTCCAGGTGTGGTCTCACCAAGACCCTGTACAACTGCAGTAGAACCTCCCTGCTCTTATACTCAAATCCTTTTGCTATGAAAGCTAACATACCATTTGCTTTCTTCACTGCCTGCTGCACCTGCATTCCTACTTTCAATGACTGGTGTACCATGACACCCAGGTCTCGTTGCATCTCCCCTTTTCCTAATCGGCCACCATTCAGATACTAGTCTACTTTCCTGTTTTTGCCACCAAAGTGGATAACCTCACATTTATCCACATTATACTGCATCTGCCATGCATTTGCCCACTCACCCAACCTATCCAAGTCACCTTGCAGCCTCCTAGCATCATCCTCACAGCTAACACTGCCCCCCAGCTTCGTGTCATCTGCAAACTTGGAGATGTTGCATTCAATTCCCTCATCCAGATCATTAATATATATTGTAAATAGCTGGGGTCCCACCACTGAGCCTTGCGATACCCCACTAGTTACTGCCTGCCATTCTGAAAAGGACCCGTTTACTCCCACTCTTTGCTTCCTGTCTGCCAGCCAGTTCCCTATCCACATCAATACTGAACCCCCAATACCATGTGCTTTAAGTTTGTATACTAATCTCTTATGTGGGACCTTGTTGATAGCCTTCTGAAAGTCCAGATATAACACATCCACTGGTTCTCCCTTATCCACTCTACTAGTTACATCCTCGAAAAATTCTATAAGATTCGTCAGACATGATTTACTTTTCATAAATCCATGCTTACTTTGTCCAATGAATTCACCACTTTCCAAATGTGCTGCTATCCCATCTTTAATAACTGACTCCAGAATTTTCCCCACCACCGATGTTAGACTAACTGTCTGTAATTCCCCGTTTTCTCTCTCCCTCCCTTTTTAAAAAGTGGGGTTACATTAGCCACCGCGGTTCCAGTCCTCGGGAACTACTCCAGAATCTAAAGAGTTTTGAAAAATTATCACTAATGCATCCACTATTTCTGCGGTTACTTCCTTAAGTACTCTGGGATGCAACTTATCTGGCCCTGGGGATTTATCGCCCTTTAAACCATTCAATTTACCTAACACCACTTCCCGGCTAACCTGGATTTCACTCAGTTCCTCCATCTCATTTAACCCCTTGCTATTTCCGGCAGATTGTTTATGTCTTCCTTAGTGAAGACAGAACCAAAGTAGTTATTCAATTGGTCTGCCATGTCCTTGTTCCCCATGATCAATTCGCCTGTTTCTGACTGCAAGGGACCTACATTTGTTTTAACTAATCTTTTCCTCTTCACATATCTATAAAAACTTTTGCAGTCAGTTTTTATGTTCCCTGCCAGTTTTCTTTCATAATCTATTTTCCCTTTCCTAATTAAGCCTTTTGTCCTCCTCTGCTGGACTCTGAATTTCTCCCAGTCCTCTGGTAGGCTGCTTGTTCTGGCTAATTTGTACGCTTCATCTTTTGTTTTGATACTATCCCTGATTTCCCTTGTTATCCACGGATGCACTACCTTTCCCTGATTTATTACTTTGCCAAACTGGGATGAACACTTGTTGTAGTTCATCCATGCAGTTTTTAAATGCCTTCCATTGCATATCCACCGTCAACCCTTTAAGTATCATTTGCCAGTCTATCTTGGCCAGTTCACGCTTCATACCCTCAAAGTCACCTTTCTTTAAGTTCAGGACCATTATTAAAGGATTGGACACACTTGAGGCAGGAAACATGTTCCCGATGTTGGGGAAGTCCAGAACCAGGGGCCACAGTTTACGAATAAGCGGTAGGCCTTTTAGAACGGAGATGAGGAAAATCTATTTCACCCAGAGAGTTGTGAACCTGTGGAATTCTCTGCCTCAGAAGGCAGTGGAGGTCAATTCTCTGGATGCTTTCAAGGGAGAGTTAGATAGAGCTCTTGAAGATAACAAGGTCAGGGTATATGGTGAGAAGGCAGGAATGGGATACTGAATGTGGATGATCAGCCATGATCACAGTGAATGGTGGTGCTGGCTCGAAGGGCCGAATGGCCTACTCCTGCACCTATTGTCTATTGTCTATTGAGATGATTATATTAATTCTGAACTCCAGTCCATTCCCATGAATGGAAGCCTCACAGTCCGACTGCAGACCAGCTTCATCGGATTGGAAAATCCCAGAGATTTCCTTCCTCAGCTTCCAGTTAAAATGTATGTGAAGTTACTTCAACATAATGGAGGGCTGATGGAGGGTTGTTGTGGCATCAGAGGTACCTTGATGGTTCTGGCCACGTCAGCATTGATTTGACGAGCTCCCTGCTCCACATTAAATCAAGCAATCCTCACCAGCTTTAGGCACTGACTCCCTCTCAGCTGCACAGGTTCATATTGGAAATGAATCAAAGGAATTAAAATACAAGCAGGTAGGAAATCAGATTAAACTTAGAAACTCAGAAACCAGAATAAACACCAATTCTTAAATCCTTACATTGGCTCCCTGTATGTCAGAGAATTGATTTCAAAATCCTGCTGCTCACCTATAAATCACTACATGGTTTAGGGCCAAAGTATATCTCGGACATGCTTCCACTATATAAGCCTTCTAGACCGCTAAGATCTTCTGAGACCAATCTGTTAGTGATTCCCAGAGTAAATACAAAACATGGGAAAGCAGGATTTAGTTACTATGCAACAAATAGCTGGAATAAACTTCCTGAAGATTTAAGACTTGCCTCAACTTTGACCACTTTTAAAACAAGGCTGAAAACTTTTATGTTTACTTTAGCTTTCAGCTAAATCTTAACTACATTACACTTTTAACTTTGTTAACTACAGTACACTTTTTATACTGCATTTTTAATTTTGATTTATTTTCTTTTAATTCTTCTATTTTATTTCATTTATTATTTCATTTTATTGTATGACATGTTTTTATGTGAAGCACTTTGAGTCTGCCTCGTGTATGAAATGTGCTATATAAATAAAGTTGCCTTGCCTTGCCTTATCTGCCCAAGTGTTCTATTTCTCAACTTTTTCAACCACTAAACTTTATTAACAATTATTTGATTGCTTGCAATTCTATTGTGTCATTGGTCATACCTTCTCTCTATGGCTAGTGATATTTCTTAGTTACTTCTGTACTTTTTGTGATGCAAGTGCCTTTACTTCACCGATGTTTGGTGTTGGTTTACAGTGCATGAAGAAAGGCACAAATCTCCTTCAAGAAGATAATACAGTTACAAAAGCATATTCTAATTAAAATGCTTTAAAAGTAAAATTCCATTTTATTTTCATACTTGTTAAGAATGAACAGTTGAAAGTGCAACCAAATGGCAAATATTCAAATGATTAAATTCCCCCAAATAAGAAAAATGTTAGTCTACCTTCCAATGCATTTGGCTAATTGTTTTTTTTTAATGTTCTGTTCAATTTCTTAGAGCATGACATTGGTTCTGTGTTTGTACTGAGGTTTCCCTGCCTGCAATAGATACTGTGATCCCAGATGCGCATAGCATGTGTCTTTTCATCATGATCATCTGATGAATCTGTGCTCTCAGCAGAGAGACTGTTCCACCGTTTGTGTTTATTAAATTGGTTCGCAACTCAAGGAAAAAAATCCCAATTGAACAGTCAATATGGACTTGTATTGAGTGCAAGGTCCCCAAGAAGGCACAAATTTGTAAAGTTGCCATCCAACTTAAGATTGAAATCTAAAGGGGGTATTATTCAAATGAACATCAACACAAGTGAGGATTAATATTGGCTGTGATCACCAAGCAGTAACTGGGCAGAAAGAACCTTTGAATAGTGTTGGCGCATTGCAATTCTATTGGCATTGACACTTTGGCAGCTGCCCTGCTGCCACCTTGCACTCCTCTTGAATAAAAAGTAGTGCCCAGGTCCCAGTCTATATAGAATATTTTCTGGAAACATCTCAGCACCCACTTAACTGACAGAAATTGGCCAGCTCCATGTCGGAGTTAATCGATTTATCTCCCTCTAAAGGTTTTATGTTTGTAGAATACAAATGATGCTCAAGTCTCAACAGAGCTTTGAAAAATCTGCAGGTTACCTAAATCTGAAATATACTCACCTTTATATTTTTCAACTTTTTACATTGCCATTAACCTTCATGATCTCTCAGCATTCTGTGGATTCTTCTTCTGACGAAAGTCATGACTTCATGTCTCCACTAGTTTTATTGTTTCAAAAATCAGGTAACCATTTGAACTGGGTGCAGTTATGCTGCACATTAAAAGTCCAGGTTCCCCAAACCATCTTCATGTTAATGTTTAAATTTAAATCTGTAATGTGCACTCTAGCAAATTAGTATCTGAATCATTACCAGTCCAAACTCATTGAATTAATCTAACTCCAAGTCATCAATAGCGTGAAAAAAGAAATAACTACATTTCTTAAATATTTTTAATGAAAGCCACATTTCAAATTTCCCACAGCCAATCTCGTGCTAAATTCAATCAGACCACTTGATATACTCCTATTATCAGACATTTTACTGTGGTTTAACATAATGTTAGCTTAAATCTTGCTGTTTTACATCGCTGAGGAACACAAGATGGAATCTTGTTTTGTTCTCAACAACAGACATATTATTTGTTACATTTTACAGCACATGAAGTGGATACAATGGAATAACCTATATTTTTGTTGGAACTTCTATCCTAATCTAACTCAGACCAATGTGACAGGAGCCTCTCATTCATTGGTGGTTTAGTTCTAAAATGGAATTAGTTTGCCTGCTTGTTTCAATTATTTGATATTCATGCAACCATTCACTGAGAATGGCTGTGGAAAATTTCAATGCCGTTTTGGTACTGTAAGGTATTTGAGGTCAAAGTGGATTTGTGCCTGGAAGGTCATGTTTGACTAATCTTCTTGAATTTTTTGAAGAGGTAACTCGGGAAATTGATGAGGGTAAAGCAGTGGATGTTGTATATATGGACTTCAGTAAGGCCTTTGACAAGGTTCCTCATGGAAGGTTGGTTAAGAAGGTTCAATGGTTGGGTATTAATGGTGGAGTAGCAAGATGGATTCAACAGTGGCTGAATGGGAGATGCCAGAGAGTAATGGTGGATGGTTGTTTGTCAGGTTGGAGGCCAGTGACTAGTGGGGTGCCACAGGGATCTGTGTTGGGTCCACTGTTGTTTGTCATGTACATCAATGATCTGGATGATGGTGTGGTAAATTGGATTAGTAAGTATGCAGATGATACTAAGATAGGTGGGGTTGTGGATAATGAAGTAGATTTTCAAAGTCTACAGAGAGATTTATGCCAGTTGGAAGAGTGGACTGAAAGATGGCAGATGGAGTTTAATGCTGATAAGTGTGAGGTGCTACATCTTGGCAGGACAAATCAAAATAGGACGTACATGGTAAATGGTAGGGAATTGAAGAATGCAGGTGAACAGAGGGATCTGGGAATAACTGTGCACAGTTCCCTGAAAGTGGAATCTCATGTAGATAGGGTGGTAAAGAAAGCTTTTGGTGTGCTGGCCTTTATAAATCAGAGCATTGAGTATAGAAGTTGGGATGTAATGTTAAAATTGTACAAGGCATTGGTGAGGCCAATTCTGGAGTATGGGGTACAATTTTGGTCGCCTAATTATAGGAAGGATGTCAACAAAATAGAGAGAGTACAGAGGAGATTTACTAGAATGTTGCCTGGGTTTCAGCAACTAAGTTACAGAGAAAGGTTGAACAAGTTAGGGCTTTATTCTTTGGAGCGCAGAAGGTTAAGTGGGGACTTGATAGAGGTCTTTAAAATGATGAGAGGGATAGACAGAGTTGACGTGGATAAGCTTTTCCCACTGAGAGTAGGGAAGATTCAAACAAGGGGACATGACTTGAGAATTAAGGGACAGAGGTTTAGGGGTAACATGAGGGGGAACTTCTTTACTCAGAGAGTGGTGGCTGTGTGGAATGAGCTTCCAGTGAAGGTGGTGGAGGCAGGTTCGTTTTTATCATTTAAAAATAAATTGGATAGTTATATGGACGGGAAAGGAATGGAGGGTTATGGTCTGAGCGCAGGTATATGGGACTAGGGGAGAATACGTGTTCGGCACGGACTAGAAGGGTCGATATGGCCTGTTTCCGTGCTGTAATTGTTATATGGTTATATGGTTAAAGTATGCAGATAATTTTGAGGTACAATAGACTTGTCACAACTCAGAGAAAAAAAACAATTACTTTTTATGATGCTATCACTCATCTCAGCAAATACAACATTGATCAAGATGATGGGTTATAGTGCAACGAATAACAAATTATCTGATTAGTCATTCCTTGCATGAAGTATTCCCACAGTTGTGGATGGAGCCCTCACCTGTGTCGCCTCCATTTCCTGCAGTTCTGCTGGTCCTTGCCTTTCACCCCACCATCATCTGCACATCAACCTCCAAACTTTCTGCTGGCTTCGACACAATCCCATCACCAGTCACATCTTCCCTACCCCACCCCTTCCTGCTTTCTGCAGAGACCACTTTGGCCATGACCCCTCGGTTTGCACAACTCTGCTCAGGTACTTTCCCCTGCAACAACAGGTGGTGTAACACTTGTTCCTACATCTCCTTCCTCACTCCTATTCAGGGATCCAGACAGTCTTTCCCAACACATGCACTCTGTCCACTAGAGTCAGTTGGAACTCAGGATGGAAGACACTTCAATTCCCCTTCCCGGTTCCATATCAAGCCTCAGCCTCCTCTGCGACCAGAGTGAGGTCAGATGCAAACTGGTACCTCATAAAACATTTGGTAACCAACAACTCAACAGCATGAACATTCAATTTCCAATTTCAGGTGAACCCCTCCATTTCTTATACCCCGCCCCATCAGCCATATTCTTTCCCCTCCATTCACTCATCACCTGGCACTCCCTACTCCAGGTCCCCCATTTTTCTCCCCTCTCTCTGTTTCTTCTACCCACCATCCCTCCCTCTGCTTCTTCATTTCACTCCCCACTTTCCTCTCTTATCAGATTCTGCCATCGCACTTCTTTGTCTTCTCCACTTGCCATTTCTAGGCTTAATATCGCCAACCTTCTCTCTCCCACCTCACTGGGGGGTGGGATAAAGTCTGGCAAGTGAGAGGTGGATGCAAGAGAGGGTGATTGACAGATGGGTGCAGTGTTAAAAAGATTAGAGATGTCATCCATTTGCCAATCAAACCCTCCTCACCTATCCACTTATCACTTGCCAGGATTTGTCGCCCCCACCCCCACCCTATTTTCCAGTTTTCATCCTCCCTACTCCAATCAGTCTGACCCAAAACATCGGCTGTTAATTCCCTTCACAGATGCTGCCTGACCACTTTCCTCCAGCACTTTGTGTGTTGTTCAAGATTCCAGCATCTGCAGTTTCTTGAATCTCAGTCTTTCACTTGCCAGCTCTTTCCCCACCCCTTTCCCTCACTTCTTTCCACCAGCGATCTCCCCTACTCCATCAGTCTGAAAAAGCATCCTGCCCTGATACATCATCTATCTATTTCTCTCCTCAGATGCTGCATCATCTGAAAATTCTTAAGGGGTTGGACAGGCTAGATGCAGGAAGATTGTTCCCGATGTTGGGGAAGTCCAGAACAAGGGGTCACAGTTTAAGGATACGGGGGAAATCTTTTAGGACCGAGATGAGAAAAACATTTTTCACACAGAGAGTGGTGAATCTCTGGAATTCTCTGCCACAGAAGGTAGTTGAGGCCAGTTTATTGGCTATATTTAAGAGGGAGTTAGATGTGGCCCTTGTGGCTTAAGGGATCAGGGGGTATGGAGAGAAGGCAGGTACAAGATACTGAGTTGGATGATCAGCCATGATCATATTGAATGGCAGTGCAGTCTCGAAGGGCCGAATGGCCTATTCCTGCACCTATTTTCTATGTTTCTATGTTTCTATCATCCTCCAGCAATTTGTTTTAATTCAGGCTTCCAGCATCTGAGGTTTCTTTGGTCTGCAAGGAATATTTATTGGTTCCTGATTGTTAGAGGATTTTGCTATTCTATTACTGCAAAAACCTCCCCTACTACCTATCTAACTATCACGCTGCTGTTTGCCACATCCTGGATTGAGCATATAATCCACCAGTGCATTACTCACAGATGTTCTGGCAGACTTATGAAAATCATAAAAAGCTGCTGATACTGGAAATCTGAAATAAAAGCAGAAAAAATAAGTAGAAATACTCTGCAGATCATGCAGCATCTGCAAAAAGAGGAAGAGTCAATATTACAGTTTGAACACCCTCGTTAGCACTGGCAATTAGTGAAAACTAATTTGCCAGTTCGGATGAAAAATCTTCAACCTAAAACTGTTAAAGTCCGATTCACTTCAAACAGATAACAACACAATAAAGTTAGTAAAAATGCAATAAAATCTTTATCATGCCCAGGCGGGTGTGGGAGCCAACTCTAGTACATAAACACAGACTACAGAGTTGCTCGTGTTCCACACAAAGATGTAATGTTCAATCACATGTACTTATACCCCAATAATCAGCAATTCAGCAATTCTTTATCTTACAAAGCCTCTTGCCTTGTCCATATAGGGTAATATCAAAGATTGACAGTTTCATCCAATAGAAGAAAGGTTATGTCCATGTATGGTTTTACTTAAAAAGCTATTTCTTATTTTTATTGCAGATTAAAGCGGTCTTGTTTTTTGACCTTGTTGATTCAATGTCTGTACATCTTTCTGAATGTTTATATCAGAAGGGCAAAACTAGTGTTCTTGTGCTAGTGTAATAGAAGAAAGGCAAAACATTTAGTGTTCCTGTGCTGATACCTCGCTAGTGTTTATATTATATGGTCATCTGGTGTTATTGTACTGAAATCTTGCTAGTGTTTAGAGGAAAGGTTAAGCATCCATTTTGTAACTTCTAAATCTACAGCAGAATCCATCTTGTAACTTACTACTTCATTTAACTCTTTCAAAACATTCATTCTCCAAAAGACAGCACTAACACAGAAACATATAAAATAGGTGAAGGAGTAGGCCATTTAGCCCTTCGAGCAAGCACCACCATTCAATATGATCATGGCTGATCATACAGAATCGGTGCCCTGTTCCTGCTTTCTCCCCATGTCCCTTAATTCCGTTAGCCCTCAGAACTATATCTAACTCTCACTGCTAGAGTTTCTATTGTAAATGTTTATCAGAGTAAAGTAGTTAGATAAATGCATGTTGTTGCATGTGCATATATGCATATTGTTGCAATGGAAGAATGTAAGAATGTAAGAATCGAGGACTAACAACTTGTATTTATTATATAACAGATTTTTAACAAGGTGCTTTTCAACCAACTTTTTTCTTGTAGGATCCAATAAATGAACAGAATTTTGACGCCTACGTGACGACTTTAACAGACATGTATACAAATCAAGATCGCTATCAGAGCCCAGAAAACAAGGCCCTGCTGGAAAACATAAAGCAAGCTGTGAAAGGAATACAGGTCTAAGGACCATTTTCTGGTTTTTAAGAAAGATCTTGCTTGGATGCCTCACGTTTTTGCTGCTCTAATTTACCAGACAGTGTTGAATAAGGAAACTTTATTTCTGTTACAAAGGTGTTATGCGTAGGAGACTTCATAATAATTTTATGTCCTGCTTTGAAAATAGTAATTGCATTTAATATATAGTTTTTAAAAACATTCACATTTTGTACGTTTTCATATGAGATGACATAGTGTAATATGCCATGTAATGTTTATAGCTGCCAATGTATGCACTTTTTTTGAGTGTATACACTTGAATGGTTGACGGAACAAAAATTGAATAGGATGTGAATTATTTCAAATGCTTTACAAAAGGGGAAGAATTTAGTATTACAAATTGAATTTGACAGACAACAGAAAGCTTGGGAGCATGTGAGCTATGATCTATGTATCGCTATCACTTGGATACCCTGATTTTCTGTCTCATATGGGAGACTGTGTTTTACAGAATTGAAAAAATAAAATAATTTATGTGCATATTGTTTAATAGACAAGGATTGGTAGCGAAAATGCTCTAGTTTTGAACAACGCTTTAAAAATATTATGTGCTTTAGTTTTAAATGGATTACAATTAGGTGGGGACATTCAAATGAAATTATTGCTTTGGGATTTTAGAACAGTGAATGAAATAATGAGTAGCTTTAAGGTTGTTTTAGTTTAGGTTTGCCAAATAGCCCTGTGTCCTCACTAACCTGTTCAAATTACTTCTATTCAAATAAAAGAGCAGTGGGATTTGTGGTAAAGACAAAGTAGCCCAGTGAGGGCCCAGGGCTAAACTCCGAGACAAGGTAACTTGACAGAAGGATTACTTACACCCTGCACTGATTGGTGTTGTGACTAAATCGGCCTTCCCGGCTATGATGCTTAGAGCAATGCACTTCAATGAACATAGGACGACCGCTGAATGCCACAGCACACTTTCTGTGAAGTTAATTTGTCTTGTAGTTTACAGTACATGCGTATCTATCTGTACTATGGGTCTCTGTAGAAGGAAGTATGGGTTTTATACCTTATTAATAATTTCATCTGACTGGACATTACAGGGTCGCTGTCCCTCGAAACCTGCCAGATCTATTTTGCACTTACCTTGTCCTATATCTACAGAGTAATAAGGTGTGCAATTGCTGATATTATCAGTCATATGACAAAAGTCGCATGAGTCTGAACAAATGAAACACAGAAGCCCTTGTGGCCACTGTTGTGGTGATAGCCGTAGTGGAAGCTATTGGGCACAATAAGGTCATGACAGGAAATGTGATACAATATTCAATGTGAAACATAATCCCAGCAGCACTTTATTCATAGTCGTTGTGCAAAACTTACAAAGTTTTCCCAATGGACAAATTCTCAACTAGCTGGGAAAAGATTCTGTAATTACTCTGGGTCCATGTGGCTTTGAGCCTGCATGGTGCCCACTTTCTGTTGTGCTATTAGTTGTAGCTGCCATGTTCAGAATTGCCTTTTTGAGAGCTAAAGCAAGGTGCTTGTCTTTCACCTTATGCCATATATATAAACATATATACTTGCCCTAGCCTCTTTTAGGGCTTTGTTCTTCATTGACTGCATATGCCTTTTTTTCCACTGCATTGTGTCTGCAGCTTCTATGCCAATATAGTAATGCTTTTAATAGAGTAAGAGCTAGTTTGACTTTTGGATTATTACTGTTCTCACCTATGTAAATGGAAAAGGGATTTTAAGCACAAATCTGCTGCTCATCTAATGTTGGTACATAATATCGAATCAAAACGTACCCGTGACTCCAACATAGTGAACACAGACGTGTCACATATTAGAATGCTAACATTTCATAAGGATTATTGCAGATTCGTCAGAGTTTATTTATAATAACTTATTGTTCATATTCATTTCTAAGTTAATTTAAGTGATATTCATTTATTAAGACAGGATTTTGTATAAACTATTTATTGTGCTCTCTGTGGAACTGAAGTTTGATTTATTTTTGTACAACACAGCATGGATTTGTTGACATTTTAATTTTGCTATAAATGTGTGAAATCACAAGTTGCTGTGATGATTCATTTTTAAATTGTGAACTTTGTACAATTTTGTCATGCTGGATGTTGACACATCTTACTATAAATAAAATCGTGTTGCCACATTTGTACCACAGTGGTTCTCTGATCAGTGTTAACATTTTAACTTTATTGTATGTACTGGCAGCTGTGGCAAATAAATATTCAGCTAATATAATAAGTATTTCACGAACTCTGCCCTCTTATTGTCATACTTTTGCATGCCAAGCCTTATCAGGCATGGACCTCATTTATGCATGCAATTGTGCAGTCGAGGGTTTTACTAGCCTTCCAGGGAGTTAGTCCCCTGAAGTTACCTCTTAAAAAGCTCCAGGAATAAGACAGAAGAATGCAGAAATTAGGCAGAGGTCGTAGTCAAATTTTTGAATTCTAAGAAATCTGTATATATTTAAAAAATCAGATTTAATCTGAGGGCTTCCTTCGCAGTGGAAAGTACAATTAGATTAAATACATCTCCAAATGTGAAGCTGCTCTCCTGCTGATGCAGCTGTGGCCACAATTCCCTGAATATCTCTGATGGTCTGGCTGTGTGATGGAAAGTAAAGTAAGCCCCACATTTATGTGTGAACCTTCCCTTCAACTAAAAAGGGAGAAAATGCCACAGTACATGATAGTAAAGTTTATTTTTAAAGAAAAGCATAGTATCAGGATGTCAAGTACATATTATAAAATAATATCTTAAAGATGAAGTTATGGACAGTGCAGCAACTACCACAAATAATCTAAAAGAGAGTTACATTTCAGGCTAGTTATAAGCCTATTACGTACTGTGATAAATGAAACATATCCTAAATGTTTGTTGTCATTGCGGTATATTTAGTTATATTTCTTTCATTGCTGTGTATATTTTATTTTACATTCGTGTTCATCAAAGTACACTCGCCACGAAGATAAAATATCATGGCTGTACAGCGTTTTACTTTTATGCAAAGACACAGACGTTGGCAGCATTGTTGAATGAAAGATTTTAAGAAAAATTGTATGTTAATAGCCAAGAAAGCTGCTCTTTCAGCAAAGGTTCAGTCATAGTACGCCACTGACATACAGTGCCCTCCATAATGTTTGGGACAAAGACCCATCATTTATTTATTTGCCTCTCTACTCCACAATTTGAGATTTCTAATAGAAAAAAATCACATGTGGTTAAAGTGCACATTGTCAGATTTTATTAAAGGGTATTTTTATACATTTTGGTTTCACCATGTAGAAATTACAGCTGTGTTTATATATAGTCGTCCCATTTCAGGGCACCATAATGTTTGGTTTGCATGGCTTCACAGGTTTTTGTAATTGCTCAAATTATGGAGTAGAGAGGCAAATAAATAAATGTTGGGTCTGTCCCAAACATTATGGAGGGCACTGTACCATTTAACCAATGAATCTCAAAAGCTGAAACAAAATAATACTGAGTCATTGGAGAGAAATGGAGAGTGGAACGACAAACAGCAATCAAATAAAAAGCTGCTAGTAGGATCCTGATGAATAAAATAATCTTTCAAAGATTCAAAGGTATTTTATTGTCACGTTATGGTACAGTGAAATTCGATTTGAAATGGTTGGAAACATTTATAATATTGTTTACAATGTAAAACACTTTCAATGTCCAAAGGAAAGCTAAGGCACTTTAAGTTATTTATTTAATTTGTTATCATTGCAATTGTGGGGTTTTTTTAAACAGGGTGACCATCATGATTGAAGACATGGGTGTATGTTTATACCAAGTCGTGGTATATATTGGAGGGCCAGCTTTACTTCAAAAGCAGGTTGAACTGAGCTGGACAGAGTTGCAGTTTGTGCTGTGGGTAACCTAGCATGTTGACTTTGTTGACTGCAATATCAAGTCGAGCTTGGCTTTTGCAAAGGAAAAAAATTGTTAAAATTGCATTGAAAAGATGCGCACTTGCATGAAGGCAAACTTTAAAAAAATAGAAAATGCTTTGTGTAGCCCAAGGATTTAGTGACATCCCAGTTTAGTTTAGTTTAGTTGATTGTCACGTGTACCAAGGTACAATGAAAAGGTTGTTTATTGCATGCTGTCCAGTCAAAGAAAAGACTATACATGACTGCAATCAAGCCATTCACATCGTACAGATAAAGGATAAAGGGTACGTGGTAAGAGGTTGTTGTCTAATTTAAAATGTGAGCAAGAGGAGGTTAAAAGAGGGCAAGGCCTTGGAGATGAAGGAAAATATAAATTTAATAGGAGGTTGATTGAAAGAAGATACATTTTAAAGCAATTACATCTGAAGAAAAAATAAATGAAAACAAATTAGTGTCTGAACATTTCAAAATACCCAGGGAACTTTAGCGTTCAAAGTCCTATCTGGTGCAGAATTCCCCAGCTGAAGGTGTGATTGGAGCCTACAATTATGTTAGCTTAATAACGGAACATTCTATCTCAAGTTATTGTGATTCCATTGCAAGATAATAAGTTATGGAAAGTTGCACGGAGAACCATTAATGGAACAGAGGTTGATAAAAATTAGATCTATTTAGAATAATTAGTTAAATTTGTTGCACAATTGCACATATTATTTATGCTGATTGCAAGCAAATATTTGCATATGTTGTAATTCCACCAATTACCTCAATCAATAATGTTTGCCTTACTTTAGTTTAGCTTTAGTTCAGAGATACAGCGTGGAAACAGGCCCTTTGGTCCACCGAATCCGCACTGACCAGCGATCCCCACACACGTACACTATCCAATGCACACTAGGGACAATTTACATTTATACCAAGCCAATTAACCTACAACCCTGTACTGCTGAAAGTAATTAACAATAACCTTGCATCTGTCAAATGGGCACGTGAGAGGCAATTACCTTTTGTTCTAATATTTAATTTTTAGTTTGACAAAACACCTGAATATTGGTGTGAAGAGTCACCCATCCGATCAACTTACCGATATGAGCTTCATTGATGATCAAATAATCTCCAATGTGGAGGAGACCACACCATGAACACCAAATGCTCTACAACACTGTAATTGTAATTTCAAGAGAGGTCGGGGCAGGGGGGGTGCAGATGTTTGGGAAATTGAAGAAATGGGTTTGAGTGCTCCATCAACTATGACAGAGGGGAAGCTATGCTTTAGGAAGAATAGCTTTCAGGAGGTTTGGAGCAGAGGGACTCATATCGAGATTAGATACGGTGGAGAAATTGGGAAAAGGATGACATCCTTACAGGAAACAGGGTTGGTGGAGTATCTGTTGGTGGATTTATAAAATATATCAATGGCAAGTCTAACTCCTGAGATTGTGACAGATCCAGAAAAGGAAGAGAAGTGTCAGAAATAGGCCAGGTGAATTTGAGGCCAGGGTGGCAAAGGTGGTGAAAATGACCAAATCCACAGGAGCGTAGTAAGCAGCACCAACGCAGTCATTGACTTGGTAGTGAAAGACTTAGGGGGAGAGCCGATGATGTGTACTGGAATATGCTTGGAACAAGAACCCAACAAAAGGACAGGCATAGCTAGGCCCCAGCTGAGTCCCATAGCCACAACTTTGATCTGCAGACAGGCGAATCTACTGCATGCACAGCATTATTATGGTCAGCATCAATGACAACTTCTAGTTATATGGTTCCTTTCACACAATGAAACATAACTCGTAGTGTGAGCAAATTAAATTTGACACAGAACAACAAACACTTGGTCAAAGAAACAGGTTTTGGGCTTTAAATAGTGTTGTAAAGAAGACAGTGGAAAGGTTTGGGCAGTGAATTTCTGAGAGGATTTAGGGAGTTGATGATGCAGCCATCATGTGTAGTCAAAAGAATTAGAGCTACACAGAAGTGAAAATTGAAAGTTGCCAAACAAGAAAAATAAAAAATAAGACAGTTGGAAAGTTTTGATAAGATGCTTCACTATGGAAACGGGTGATATTAGAAAGGGTTAAGTGAGTGCTCTGAGTGTTAAACAGTTGTTTTGTCAAATCCATTGCAAATGGCAGCAATTGTGGATGTGATTCAACCAAGCAAGAATATATCGTCCCAAGAAGAATGATCATAAATTGGGCAAGTATAATAGTAGTGGCCCAATAAAACTAAAAGTTTTTAAATGTCTTTGAATGTTTGAGACAGTTAAAACCCATAAAATTGCCAACAGTTTTCATAGATTGTAAAACACCATTCCCAGCTTTGCACCTTGTCAAAGGGGATCTTATAGAAACTTACAAAGTTCTTAAGGGGTTGGACAGGCTACATGCAGGAAGATTGTTCCCAATGTTGGGGAAGTCCAGGACAAGGGGTCACAACTTAAGGATAAGGGGGAAATCCTTTAAAACCGAGATGAAAAACTTTTTTCACACAGAGAGTGGTGAATCTCTGGAACTCTCTGCCACAGAGGGTAGTTGAGGCCAGTTCATTGGCTATATTTAAGAGGGAGTTAGATGTGGCCCTTGTGGCTAAGGGGATCAGAGGGTATGGAGAGAAGGCAGGTACGGGATACTGAGTTGGATGATCAGCCATGATCATATTGAATGGCGGTGCAGGCTCGAAGGGCCGAATGGCCTACTCCTGCACCTAATTTCTATGTTTCTATGTTTACCAGGGGCATTCTGAGAGTGAAGCTTCAGCACCGTAGCATGAGGGCCTTGATCGGCACCGAGACCTTTCTGTGCAACTTCAGTGTGCAAAGGTCTAACTAGATCAGCCCTCGGCATCCAACCATAACAGCACAGGGATTGTGGACAGAATTTCTGGGAACTGGAGGGAGGGGTGCGAGGGGGGGGGGGGGGATATCAATGTTTTCATCAGCCCTTCACAAAATGATCAACAGCCCTTCACAAAATGATCTTGTGTTTATACCTGCACGTAGTATCCTGTGTATTTTCTCAGCAAAAAGTAACCGTTAGTGCAGAGGGCACTTACAATCTAAAGTGAAACGTAGAGCAGCAAGTCACATTCACGACGTTTAATAAAATCTGGTGCTTAAACAAAACAATGACCTGCATTTTTGGAAGTCTCTCACAGTCTTGAGATTACCTTGGATTGTTTATAACAATGAAATACTTTCCAAAGTTCAGTGCGTTCAAAATGTCTTCAGACCCCTTCACTTTTTCCACGTTTTTGTTACGTTACAGCCTTATTTTAAAATTGATTAAATTCTTTTTTTTATCATCAATCTACACACAATACCCCAGATTGAAGAAGCGAAAACAGGTGTTTAGAAACTATTGCAAAGTAATTAAAAAGAAATGACTGATATATCACATTTACATAAGTATTCAGACCCTTTGCTATGACACTCAAATTTGAGCTTAGGTTCATCCTGTTTCCATTGATTATCCTTGAGATGTTTCTACAACTTGATTGGAGTCCACCAGTGGTAAATTAAATTGATTGGACATGATTTGGAAAGGCACACACCTGTCTATATAAGGTCCCACAGGTGACAGTGCATGTCAGAACAAAAACCAAGCCATGAAGCCAAAGGAATGGTCCATAGACCTCTGAGACAGGATTGTGTCGAGACACAGATCTGGGGAAGGGTATAAAACAATTTATGCAGCATTGCAGGTCCCAAAGAGCACAATGGCCTCCATCATTCTTCAATTGAAGAACTTTGCAACCACCAGGACTCTTCATAGAGCTGGCCGCCCAGCCAAACTGAGCAATCGAGGGAGAAGGGCCAGGAGGTGACCAAGAACCCGATGGTCACTCTGACAGAGCTCCAGAGCTCCTCTGTGGAGATGGGAGAATCTTCCAAAAGGACAACTATATCTGCAGCACTCCACCAATCAGTCATTTATGGTAGAGTGGCCAGATGGAAGCCACTCCTGAGTAAAAGACACAAGACAGCCTTGGAGTTTGCCAAAAGGCACCTAAAAGAATCTCAGATTATGAGAAACAAGATTTTCTGGTCTGATGAAACCAAGATTGAAATATTTGGCCTGAATGCCAAGCGTCACGTCTGGAGGAAACCAGGCACCGCTCATCACCTGGCCAATACCATACCTACGGTGAATGAAGCATGCTGTGGGGATGTTTTTCAGCGGCAGGAACTGGGAGACTTGTCAGGATTGAGGGACAGATGAAAGGAGCAAAGTTAGGAGAGATCCTTAATGAAAACCTGCTGCAGAACATTGGACCTCAAGACTGGGATGGAGGTTCACCTTCCAACAGGACAACAACCTTAAGCACACAGCCAAGACAACGCAGGAGTGGCTTTGTGACAAGTCTGTGAATGTCCTTGAGTGGCCCAGCCAGAGCCCGGACTTGAACCCGATCGAACATCTCTGAATGGACCTGAAAATAGCTGTGCATCGACGCTCCCCATCCAAGCTGGCAGAGCTTGAGAAGATCTGCAGAGAAGAATGGGAGAAATTACCCAAATACAGGTGTGCCAAGCTTGTAGCGTCATACCCAAGAAGACTTGAGGCTGTAATCGCTGCCAAAGGTGCCTCAACGGTACTGAGTAAAGGGTCTGAATACTTCTGTAAATGTGATACTTCAGTTATTTCTTTTTAATTACATTGCAAAAATTTCTAAACACCTGTTTTTGCTTTTTTGTTATGGGGTAATGTGTGTAGATTGATGATAAAAAAAAATATATATATATATATATTCCATTTTAGAATACGGCTGTAACGTAACAAAACGTGGAAAAAGTGAAGGGGTCCGAATACTTTCTGAATGCACTGTATGTTTATTGATGTCATGTGGGATGTGTGGCAAAAACAAAAAAATGGTGCACACAAGCTCCCACAATTCAATAAAGGCAGATATTGTTTTAGTGACACAAGAGACTGCAGATGCTGAAATTTTAAGTGAAAAACAAACTGCTGGAGGAACTCAGCAGCTCAGGCAACATCACTTAAGGGAATGAACCGATGATGTTTTGGGTCGGGTCCCTACTTCATGCTGATAAAGGAGAGAGGTGGTAAAGGGAAGTGTGTGAAAGGGTGGGGCAAAAATTGGCAAGTGATAAGTGTATTTAGATGAGGAAGAGTTGATTGCAGATGGGTCAAGTTGGGGGGAGAGATGGTTGGAGATAGTAACCAATGCTGGAGGTGGAAAGTGACGAAGACAAATTTGAAAAAAGGCTGGCATCCTTACAGGAGACATATGTTTCGGCAATGTTATTTGTAAGATAAATATTGTTGTGGACATTCCTAATTTTGAAACAGTGCAATGGAATCTTTTACAGCCACTCTGCAGGATGGATCGTGCTAATTTAAAAGTGCATCATCAGTTATATGCCGAAACATATGTTTATCGTAGTTATTCAGTTCTTAACGTCAATGGATCACATTTCAGAAGCAGAACTCAACATATGCTATTGCATTGCACATTTAGCACTTAAACAGACAAGTTTCGATCTCAGTAGTCCCTTGGTACTGGTCGATACAGTCAGCTTTGCGTTTGTGCTTAAGTCTCTAGAGATGTGAATCCTGATGTAACCATAGCTAACAGCCATGACAGGGTTGTGCTGTTTAATCCATTAGATAGGAGCAGAAAGAGATTATGTAAGTGATGCATTTTCCTGTGGTAAAGCGAATGGCTTGCCTGAATGTTACCCTTACAGATCATTAATGCTACTGGCAATCACCTGCTCTGCTGTCTCGGGGAAAGCGGTCAATTTCTGAGGAGAGCCAGATTGAAAGAGTGGAACAGTCAGCAGTGGAAGGGAGGCTGGCAGTGGTGCCCCGGGGGCTGCTATACTGAGGAAAACTTAATATATAAATGTGGGTGCTCTCTATGTAATTACCTCCTGTCATGGGCCCCAGCAGTATAAGTTCTAGGTGAAGGCCAAGCAATTGTCTACTGCTGTGGTGATGAGCCCAAGGTTGGGGTTATAGCTGAGGTCAGAAATATATTTCCATGTTGAAGCAAAAAATCCACACCATTAACTTTAGTAATTTTGCATCAAATTCTCCCTCATCCATTTTCCTACCTCATTTTTACCAAATATCTTTCATTCCTTTCTGGGTCACAATGTTGTTCATGCTGTTTAATCTTTCTCATCCTTTTTTATGGCTTAAGTAACCCCTGCCTCACCTATAACAAAACCTGCAGGTCCCGACAAGACCATGTCATGAGAAACATAACTTTTCAACAAACATAAATCAGTGGAAGCAAATCATCCTCCAGCCCGTGAAACTGGCTGAAAAAAGGAGGAATTCAGAATATTCATTTGACTTTCCTGTAAAATACTCAGAAATGTAAATTGTTTTGTTTGCTGAATTAATAATTTCAAGTAAACTCGCTTGGATGGCAAAATGGTTCAACAACTGTGCTCCTGGTTCACAGCTCGGACAATCCAGGTTAGATTCTAACCATTGGCACAGAATGCACGCAGTTAGCATATCGTCCTTCTGACTGTATGAGTTTCATTTGGATCATATCCCAAAGATGTGCTGGTCAGTAAGTTAATTGTCAACTGTTAAATAACCCTTATGGTCCTATTTCATGGGCAGTGGGATAATCAGGGAGGTGTTAAATGGGCAAGAGAGATATTTTGCAGGGATGTGAGATCGTTTACATGGATGTGAGCATGTGAGATAGGTTCTGCCATTCATTGGAATGTAAGTTATGAATGTACATCAAACCTTTGAATTTGACAATATCATGGGAGCTCGATCACATGCGAGGGTGACCATAAGTCAGCCATTTGTAAGCTGCAGATAGCTTATACTAATATAGCAAGTCCATATTATCCAAATGCCCACCAGATGGCAACATATATCATTAAAACAACTAAACCCACACCAATGCCAATGTTCTTCATGACACTTACCTGCCTTTCATAAATAAAGCACAAGATGGCAGCATAAAATAAGCCTAAGTATTTTCACTAGCTTGAAGTAGAAACAAAACTCTTTCTGGAAGAAGAGATTGATTTGATTACGCAAAGTGCTCGAGTAACTCAGCGGACCAGGCAGCATCTCTGGAAAACATGGATAGGTGACGTTTTAGTTTGGGACCCTGCTTCAGATCATTATCAAGAAGGATCCCGACCTGAAACGCCACTTATCTGTGTTTTTCAGAGATGCTGCCTGACCTGCTGACTTACTCCAGCACTGTGCCTTTTTTTGTAAATCAGCATCTGTAATTCTCTATTTCTCGATAGTTTTGATTTATATCTGAAAAATAGCCCTTCCTTTCTGCCATATTTTTTGGTTATCTCTAATATATAGCTCTGATGGCCTCAGTTTGGTTGTATGCACAACGCTGACCCTGTGAAAGTATCATTGATGTTGAATAACTGAAACAATACAACATCTTGGATGGATCTTGCTGGCTGATATTGGTGGTCCCAAATGAATAATAAGCAGTATTTAGATGTTTAAATGGCAGGACGTCTGGGAATTCTGAGAGTGCAATATTCAATGCAGAAGACTGGGTCTAACTGAGTAATATGGAACGCTGACCAGCATTATGTTGAACTTCTTGTGTATGGTAGAGACATACTGACTGGTTGCATCATAGCCTGGTTTGGTAACTCCAAACGCCCAAGATTGAAGGAGGCTGCATAAACTGTCAGACATTGCCCAGTCTATTGCAAATATTGACCACCCCACTATCGAAGAGATCTACAGGAGGCATTGAATCAAGAATGCAGTTAGTATCATCAAAGGTCGTAACAAACCTGGCCACGCTCTCGTCTCACTACTGCCATCGCAAAGAAGGTACAGAAAGTCCGATAGAGTCTTAGTGGTATAAGGCCAGGAATAGTTGAAGTCCATTGTATGTATTCATTAACTGAACTTAAATCCATTTCAATCAAACTAATCTCTTAACTAAAGAATGTTCCTCCTTATCTTCATGCTTGTTGAATTATTTGGATCTGTTCCATTACATCAGTGGTATTACATAAATAATTACCAGTACATATGGGCGGTCACGGTGGTGCAGCAGTAGAGTTGCTGCCTTACAACGAATGCAGCGACGGAGACCCGGGTTCGAACCCGACTACGGGTGCTGTTGGTACGGAGATTGTACGTTCCCCCCGTGACCTGCGTGGGTTTTCTCCGAGATCTTCGATTTCCTCCCACACTCCAAAGACGTACAGGTTTGTAGGTTAATTGGCTTGGTAAATATAAAAAATTGTCCCGAGTGGATGTAGGATGGTGTTAACATGCGGGGAACGCTGGTCGGCCTTGGACCCGGTGAGCCGAAGTCCTTGCTTCCGCGCTGTATCTCTAAACTAAACTAAACCTGTTTCTATCAGGGCAAAGGACTTGAAGAAGGACTCAAAACACCTTCTGTTCATCCCCTCCACGGATGCTGCCTGACTGGTGAGTTCCTCCTGCACATTGTGTTGGGGCAAAGGATCTGGTGGGAAAGGTGAAGGGAATTTCTTTTTAATTCATTTTAATCTCGATTTTAACTTTTTAGAAGAAATGTTAACATTTAATATTTTTTAATAAAAGAATAAGAAACATAAAAATCGATTATAATCTCTCATGGCCTTTAGTGTTAGCGAAGATAGTGTTTGGCATGTTTTTGGCTGACAATGCTTTCAGAGGCATTTTGGGGCGTGATCCCTGCATAATGTCACCAGTGACCACTAGCGTAATCAAGGACGAGTCTCACCCAGGTCACTACCTCTTCGCCCCATTCCCATCAGGCAAGAGGTACAGAAGTATGAAAACGCACACCTCCAGATTCAGGGATAGTTTCTTCCCAGCTGTTATCAGGGAAATTAACCATCCTTTCAACAACTAGACAGTGGTCCTGAGCTACTATCTACCTCACTGGAGAACGTCAAACTATCTTTAATGGACTTTCTTGGACTTGCATTAAACATTATTCCCTTTATCTTGTAACTACATACCCTGGGTGGCTTGATTGTAATCATGTATAGGCCTTTCGCTGACTGGTTAGCACGCAACAAAAGCTTTTCACTGTGCCTCGGAACACTTGACAATAAACTAAATTAAACTATCAGTGGTTCTGTTTTATATCTGCATTTGTTGTCGTATACACAACTATTTGAAAGCTGCAGTCTCTTTTTGCTACCATTCATGTCCGTGCAATTCAATAAGTCTTGCTCGTACTTTACACCTTAATATGGTCTAATTTTGATCTCCTTTCATTATTTCTACCATTAAAGTAATAACAAAGTTCCAGGTTGTCACAGTGAACAGAAATGCTGTGACAAGAGTGCTCTTCTCATATGTACAAATAATCATAGGCACTGGATTGTAGGAAGTAAAAACTCAATGACATAAAAATAATAATAAACTTTATTTCGGACTCAAGGTCCAGACAAGGAACATTACATAAAAATACATTGCATATAAAAACATCGATTTTGGGGCGAAGAGTGACTGGCTGACATTTTACAATTTCGTTGTACATGGTTCATGTTACAATGACAATAAAGAAACTATTCTATTCTACTATTCTATTCTATTCTATTTTAAATACATATAAAATCTTAGTATATCACTTATAAAAGCGTCATCAATTATATATTTAAAAAAAGCACAATACATGATTTAAAATCCAGAATAAAAAAGAAAAATCAGTGTCCTACAACGAGACAGCGATACCAGTGTCTCCACAACTGGGATTCATAGCATGTAATGCTAAACCTTATGTTTGACGAGGCAACGATAATTACATTTTTAGAGTCATTGATCTTGCAAATGAATTTATACATATGATTTCTTAGGATAGCTTCTAAAAAACTGACTACTGCACCAGACAATTTAAAATCAGGACATTTTAGATATTTTTCATCTTTGGTTCTACAGATCATAACAGCACTCTTACAAGAATTATATTTAATATCATGTTCCACACCATACGCAGAATATATAGTATGGAGCTACTGGAGACCAGCGCTAGATAGACTAAAGACCACAAGATCATCTGCATACATAATATGGTTCACTAAAATATTTTGACATGAACAGTGTCTATTATCTTTGGCATTCAGTTAGTGCAGACTTAGCAGAAGTGAGTCAGAACACCATTTAAGTACTGCAATTGGCTTCACTGTAAGCAACATTTAAGGCATTGGCGTGCCAATAGTATATGTACCTAACATTATTATTTGGAGGATCTAATTCATCAAAATAACAATAATTAAAAGCACTAAGAAACAACAAATTGTTGCACAAATGCCTTTGTAGTTCCTTGACTTTAAGCACTGCTGATGTACCTGGTGGGGGGTTGGAACTCACTGCCCTCAGGTACATTTATAAAATGCTTGGATGTTAAGACCTGTGACCTGCAGGCATATGAATCAAATGTGGGAAGGTGGGATTAGGTCACAGAGTTCTTTATCAACCAGTGAGGACTTAATGAGCTGATGCTTTTCTTCAGTGTCTTGATTTTTTAATGATTCTATGAGTATATTTTTCTTAGGTCCAAACTGGATTAACTTACATTTTCCATAATTGAAATCCATCAAGCAGTGTTTTGCTCAAAAGATATCAATATCCCAATGAATCTTTCCGCTCCCATTTACACAAATTACTGTGCCAAATAATTTATTGCCAACAGCAGACTTGAATACATAACTCTCTAATCCTCTTAGGAAATGAGTCTGGGCAAGTGCTGATGTGTCAGTGGGGAAGTGACTATAATTCGTAAAATAATTATAGACAAGGATAGGACTAGTCCACAAGTTTAAGTCCTAAATTAGGGCCAGACTAATTTAGATGGTATTAGATGTGAATTTGTGGAATTCCCTGTCACCGAGGGCAGTGGAGGCCAAATCACTGGATGGATTTAAGAGAGAGTTAGATAGAGCTCTAGGAGCTAGTGGAATCAAGGGATATGGGGAGAAGGCAGGCACGGGTTATTGATTGGGGACGATCAGCCATGATCACAATGAATGGCGGTACTGGCTTGAAGGGCCGAATGGCCACCTCCTGCACCTATTTTCTATGTTTCTATAGGAACTTGCAAAGGTTGATTGGGGGAGACAGTCTGAAGGTAAAGGGATGCCTGAAAGAGGGTTGTTTTTAATACTAGGGAGAGTTCAGGACCAACATGTTTATATTAGAGTGAAGAGCAGTGCCGCAGGATTAGGGACCTCTGTTGATAAGGGATATAGAGCCACTGGTCAAGAAAAAAAAAAAAAAGCATATGTCACGACATTTTTCACACAGAGAGTGGTGAATCTCTGGAATTCTCTGCCACAGAAGGTAGTTGAGGCCAGTTCATTGGCTATATTTAAGAGGGAGTTAGATGTGGCCCTTGTGGCTAAAGGGGTCAGGGGGTATGGAGAGAAGGCAGGTACAGGATACTGAGTTGAATGATCAGCCATGATCATATTGAATGGCGGTGCAGGCTCGAAGGGCCGAATGGCCTACTCCTGCACCTATTTTCTATGTTTCTATGTCTATGTTTCTAACATAAGCAGCTGGATCAAGTAAATCCCTTTAGGAGATGGGATGTAGAAGTGCACTTACGAAGGAAATCAGAGGAGCAAAATGGGAGCTATCCTTGGCAAATAAAGGAAAATCCTAAAAGATTCTGTAGGTATATTAAGAGCAAAATAGTAACTAGGGAAATAATAGGTCCCCTTACGGATCAGTGTGCAGCCATGGAGATGTGAAGTCTTAAATTAGCACTCCTCCTTTGTATTTATTGTGGAGACGGTCATGGAAGCTAGTAAGTTCAAGTAAGGGAACACTGATGTCCTGAATCATGTTGACATTATAAAAGGAGGTGTTGGTGGTCTTGAGGACACAAAGGTTGATAAATCTCTACGATTTGACCAAATGTGTTGGAATAAATTGTTCGTGGGAAGGGAAGAAATTGCTGGTGCCCAGCAGATATTTTGTATCTTTCTTAAGCGTGGATGAGGTACTGAAGACAGGAGGATGGCCAATGTTGTGCTTTAATTCAAGAAGGGCTTCAAGGAGAAGTCAGGGAACTGCTGACATCAGTGATAGGAAAATTATAATTAGTGAAACACAATTTGAAAAGGGAGGGATTGATTAGGGACACTTAACATGACTTTATGAATTGAAAATCGTATTTCATTAATTTGAAGAGGTGACCAAAATGATTACTTTTGGCTCCATTATGTTTAGCACAACCTTTGACAAGGTCTCTCATAGTGGGCTGGTCCAGATGTTGAGATCACATGGGATCCAGGTAAACCATGTGGACCTAAATTGACTTGTCAGTAGGAGCCAGAGGTGGTGGAGGGTTGTTTTTCACATTTGAAGCCTGTAAGTGCTGGGTACCTTGGTGCTTGTGATTTTTATTAAAGATTTGGATGAGAATGTTGGTGGCATGATTCATAAGTTTGCATGTGACACCAAAGTTGGTGGTATATTAGACAGTGGAGAAGGTTGTCCAAGATTCTAGTTCAGCTGTGAAATTGGGCAAAGGAATTGCAGATGGAATTTAACTCAGATTAATGCGAAACTATGCATCTTGACCAGGGCAGGGTGCACACGGAATGGCAAAACCCAGGTGAGTATTGTTCAACAGGGAGACCTAGGGGTACAAATATATAGTTCCCTGAAAGTGGAAACACAATTAAACAGGTGGTGAAGAAGGTGTATGGAATCCTTTCCTTCATTGGTGGGGCATAACAGTTGGTATGCTATGTTATAGCTGCACAAGACATTCATGAGACTGTACCTGGAGCACTGTGTGCATTCCTGGTCACCACGTTATAAGGAAGGATCTCACTCGTCCAGAGAGGATGCAGAGTAGATTCACAAAGATGTTGTCAGGACTGGAGGACATGAGTTATAAGGAGACATTAAATAGGCTATAACTGTCTTCCCTGGAGTGGTGGCTGAGGAGTGACCTGAACGGTGGTCTATAAGGATGAGGGGCATAGCTAGGGTACACTGTCTAGAGTCTTTTCCCTAGGATAGGAGAGTCCAAAACTAGAGGCATAGATTTAAAGTGAGGGGGTAAAGATTTAAAGAGGACTTAAAGGGCACATTTGTCACGCAGAGGGTGGTGGGTATGTGGAATGAGTTGCCAGATTATGTAGTAGAGCTAGATACTATTACTTTTTAAAGACTTTGAGTCAGATAAAGTGATCGGAAAATGAGAGAGGAATACGGGCTAAATACAGGCAAATGGGACCAGCTCAGGTAGACATCTTGGTCGGCATGGATAGGTTGGGCCAAAGGGCCTGTTTTTGTGCTGTATAACTCTATGATTATATAATCAGTTCAAGGCCCAGTGCAGATCCCTGAGAGATGTTACAAGGCACAGCCTGACAAAATGAGTACGTACTATCACTACTCTCGTTCCAAACTCTGAAGTAATTGCCTCCAAGTTTTACAATACTTTAACAACTTTACAACCACTTTTACTCTATTTGATAAACTTCCTAGTTTATGTACTAACACCATTAAATATTTGCTTTGTTAGCGTTCCAATAACTTTAAAGAGAATTCAATGCTTTAAATTGCCATTTATAGGTATGTTGCAAAGCGTACCTGAAGCGTCGCTGAAAATCTGTCCCAGCCCGTGTGCGCGATTTTGGTGCCGTTTAGAGGGGGGCGGGTTTAAAACGCGATTTTCCCTAGGCTGTTCAAATCGAGGTTTTTCAGCCTAGTTAATTATTAACGAAAAATCGCTGGAAGATTCCCTCGCTTGAGCTATTATTAGTTTTAAGGGCGTTATTTAATTGTTATAGTAAGGTTAAAAATTAACCTCTAAACCCCCGACCGCCGGCAATCGGCCGGATCTCATACAGGGGAAAACGGAAGGTAGGCTGTTTATTTTTACGTTAAAAAGGGCTTCTTAAGATCCCTTTATACAAAGTTTAATGTTGCGAGTAGCTAATTTTGGGCCCATTATATCCCACAGTATTTTTCTGGGCATTTGAGGGCACAAATCTACCGCAATGTGAATGTTCTAAACCAGCGCGTTCACAGGATCCCACTAGAAAGCCGATTTAAATGGACTTTAATTTACAGCAATTAAACACTAAATTCCTTCCATTTGGCCTATAAATTAATGTAAATGAGATTTAAAAATCATGTTTTATTGTGAATTATTTGTGAATATTATTTGGAAACTTAGGCTATTTAAAAATGTTAATCATTATTAAGAAATGGATAGATGTTTAGATCTAGTAATTGAAGTTTGAAATTAGCTACAATTAGGTAACTAACTAATTATATGCTTTAATTTCAGGTCATCCAAGTAAGATTATTTTATATTTGTTTCAGAATGCTTCAATCTATGATAACTGAAAATTTCATTCAGTTCTCTTAATTTCTAAGAAAGTTATGGGCTTTTGACTGTCCACGATCACAGCTTTTTTGTTATGTCCATAGAAAATCAATAGGGAACAAGATGCTCATTTCCGAGTATGAAAATGGCCATAACTTTTTAAATACTTGAGATATGAAAGTGAATTAGGTGTCAAATTAAACTTATTTTTATGCTTTATCTGATGGGATAAATTGCAGACTTGATTTTTAAAATCTCAAAATTTTGTAACATTGCTACCATTTACTCTCATGGATCAAACTTCAATTATGTTTATCTTTAATTGAAACAAATCGCTCAGACAAGACCAAACAGCAAGTACCTGTTTCATCAAGAATCTGCAAAATATTATTGATCTTCAAGCATCTTTGCCCAATTTAATGTAATCTTTTGTAAAATACTGAAAAATAATTATCATTTATCCTTTGTTTTATTTTTTATTTTCAAGCAGGAACTTATTTGTTTAATCATTCCTTATGTTCTCATTACACAATACATGGAATGCAAAGTACTGTTCCATTGCCCTATTAAGGTGATGAAAATGCACAAAATATAAATTAATTTATGGATATGCTTACCTACTGCTTTTTTGTTCACGATGCCTTCTAAAGACCTATGATGTTGAAGTCTCCTCACTAATATCCTGACTAGCAATATATCTCTTCACTAACATCTACAATATAATATGTAGGAGGGAACTGCAGATGCTGGTTTACACCGAATATAGACACAAAATGCTGGAATAACTCAGTGGTCAAGCAGCATCTCTGGATAGAATGAATGGGTGACCTTTCAGTCTCTTCAGTGATATAATACTTGACCATCTGTCTCCCCATCATTTGCTGGACACAGCCGTGCAAGCTACTGCTTTCATACTTTCTTGCATTATGTTGCAGTATAGTGATGAGTGAGCTCCTTTGGTATTTTGTCAAGTGCAATGCACTGAATGAATGCAAAGATGGACACAAAATGCTGGAGTAACTCAGCGGGTTAGGCAACATCTCTGGAGACCATGGACATTTCGGGTTGGGACCTTTCTTTGGTCCTGTAGATGCTGCCTGACCAGCTGAGTTACTCCAGCACTGAATCTGAGAGACTCGAACAGATCATTCAAGGTGAACACTCCAGCGCACTGTTGGGTTTCAGATGTGTTCTAAAATGGAGTCCCTGTTTGTCACTCAGATAGGCATAAAAGAAGAACAAGAGTGTTATCTCTGGTTCTGGCTCAATATAGTCATCCTCAATCACAAGTGATTACATTATAGTTTCTGGAAGCTTGCAGCTAATAAGCGACCATGTTCCCTATATTGTAACTGTTACCATGTATCCAGAGTGACATGTTAGAGTCATAGCGTCATATAGCATGGAAACAGGCCATTCTGTTCAACTTATCCATGCTGACCAAGATGCCCCATCAAAGCTAGTTCCATTTGCCCAGCTCATTCTAAACCTTTCCTATCCATTTACCTGTCCAAGCATCTTTTAAAGGATGTGTTGTCCTAAGTTTGCACTGTATAAGCCCCCTTTCCTTGCATTCCTCATCATTCATCTTTGTTTCAGAGCATCTTACTTTTGTAACTAATAAATAGGTGGTATCTCAATTTGGCACTAAATACAAAACTGCACATTGCCTTATCCTATAACTTCAATGATGTGCATGGGATGAAAATGACTCCATGGCTTGGATTTCTTCCTCCAACATATAGAAATTCTAGGATGAGGGTGGGGGGTGACTGGAAGTGGAGGTTGGTGAAGAGGGGGATGGATGTTTGCACAGTTGATGGTAACAAGAGAAAAAAGTTATTGGGAAAATGAGTGGTGGAATGGAATTGTTTTGTGAGTTGGCATAGGCTTGTTGGATTGAAATGTTTTCCTTCTGTGTCATAATGAAAAATAGATCCATTGTAAAAAACTATCTGTCCAACTCTGCCTTTCTTGAGAGAAAAACCTTTATGATTCTGCTGATCTGCTGTTTCTCCTGCTCTCCCTACACACAGTTGTCTGACCAGTTGAATATTTTCAATTGTTTCAGACATAAAGGTAGATTTCTGATCTCAACCGTCTGCCATATTTCACTTGGTATTCAGTTTGCAAGAATCATTCGTTCCTTGAATTGAATTCTTCTTTGAATTTCTCTCCATTTATATTCACCATAAATTTATTTGTGCAATCAAGGGTCCAGTTGCATTATACAGGAGTGTAGGAACGGGGTTCCTTTTGTGAAGTGGATCCCAGTCTGCAGAAGGGTTCCGACCTGAAACGTCACCTCGTCCTTTGCGGCAGATACTGCCCGACATGCTGAATTACTCCTGCATTTTGTGTCTATCTTGGGTTCCTATTGAATTGAAAGGGAATGTGGGATCATGACTCAGGAGAGGAGAATGTGCAGGATCTGGGCTCCAGCTGAATTGAATGGGAGAATGGGATCATGGCTCCAGTGAGTGGAAAAGGAGTGTGGGAACCTGAGCCCTGTCGAGTGGGAAAGGGGCATAATCATTACAGGAGGAGCTAAACCTTCTTCACCTCTCATGCATACTGTACTTCTGTCATCCTTCTATATGTCATCATCCCTTGTATTAAAATCTGGGCATATTGGAGTTATTGGAATATTGGTCTGAAGAAGGGTCTCGACCCGAAACGTCATCTATTCCCTTTCTGCAGAGATGCTGTCTGACCCGACGAGTTACTCCAGCGTTTCGTATCTATCTTCGGTTAACCAGCATCTGCAGTTCCTTCCTACAAAAACATTGGGACTTTTGTTGGTGTTCCTATCAAAGGTTCTAGTATCTTTGGTTCCTATTGAGCCCGGAGCGGAATTGGCCAGCGTTGTATGATCGGGGCGGAACAAGGAGCCGCCATTCCAGCTAAACAACCGAGATGCATTAAACAAAAGCACCCTCTCCTTCCATAAATATATATAAACCAGGGGGTTTAGATTATCTGGGGGCCGAGACGGAAAGGGTCTTCCTTTGCGAGACATGGTTGCATTGCAGGCTCCTACAGGATTGCGCCCGTCCTGGGACTAGTGGCGAAGCGAAAGTGGGCTCTAACCGCGAGGCGAGGGGGGGGAGCGCAACCAAACCTGCTGGCGGGTGGGCGGGCGGGCTCTCCGCTGATTGAATGCGCGGCGCCCGGGCTCGCGCTGTCAATCGGGCGACGTCACAATGCCGAGGTGGCGGGTTTGGTTGAGGGGGCGGGCTGTTCCCCTGCGCCTCTCGCCTGCCTGCCTGCCCGCGGAGTAGCCGTGCAAGCACAGTCGAGTGAGAGCGGCCACGACGATGCCCCGGAAAACTCGCTCTCTGCTCTCCATAGCATGGCTCTTCCTCGTCGCTTTCGCGCCGCAGGCTACCACCGCGTGCCCCAGTCGCTGCCTTTGCTTTCGCACCACCGTGAGGTGCATGCATTTAATGCTGGAGAATATACCTGCCGTCTCCCCGCAAACCACAATCCTGTGAGTATGGAGCGGCGGTGCTGCAGCGCTTCAAGGGAGAGGGTAGAGCAAAGGCTTTGTTGCATTGAAGAAGGGATTAGATGCAACAGAGCTGGTTCTTATCTTAAAACCGCAATTCGGTCTAGCTTTGGTATAGGGAGTAGACGGAATAGAGAGTTTTACAGAAGTTCAGTAATTTGAAAACATTTCTTTGGATGGAGGTAAAAAGTGTTGGAGTAACTCAGCGGGCCAGGGAGTAACTCAGCGGGTCAGGCAGCATCTCTGCGGAACATGGATCCAAGTTATCCAGGGATGCTGCCTGACCCACTGAGTTACTGTAGCTTTACTCTACACTAACTCTACTCTACTTTTTTTGGAAATCAACGTTTGCAGTTCATTGTTTCTACTTTGGATGTAGATATTCGAATCGTTTTCTATTGCACCTCTGGAATTCTCTGCAGATTCAACTATCTAATTTTCTAACTAATATTTAAAAAGCTTTTCTCTCAAAGTTAGCAAAATGCATTAATGAAGATGTGGTGACAAGTGAGATGATAAATGATGAGTAGCGTAATGATGCTGAGAGTGAGGAGTATACGTTGGCAGCTCAGCTCATGATCTGCACGACCATGGTTTAAAGGTGTTATCATGTGATCTGAAATCAAGTCATAAGAGCGGGAGGGGGGGACAATAACAAAACAGTCATGCACATTTAGGTTTAGCTATAAAAGTTATAAACGACAAAGATCTAAAATGTTATTAAAAGCAACCCGCTGGAGTTGCCCTGCAGTTTGGTACTTATCTCCATTGAGTGCGATTTGACCCATTGAGCACGCTTTCGACGGAGTAAAAAGCAATGTTCCGACCATGACCTGGAAACTGTCGTTAACTACTGGACCCAGATCAGTCAAAAACAAAACATAAGTGGCGGTTTTTCAAGAAAGTTAAAATAACGGTATTTAAAATGCCAAAAGGAGTTTCACTTACATGCACTTTTGATCATAAACCTAATCACTGTACATGTAATGGAACTTTGGAGTCGGCCGATTGATTTTTCCCCCCCCAACACCCTTTCCTGGTATTTTCTCTGCAGCTTATTTTTAGAGGGACACTTACAATCTGTAAAAGTTTTTTTTTCTCTTGGGAAGAAAAACTTCCAGCGAAGTACATACAGCTGCACAAACCACATTTACTGGACTTCAGTCCCACCGTGGAATACACATGTTTGCAGCAGTCTGGACTGGGAGAGGCTGCAATGCTCCCATTAGTCTTGCAGCTTAAAAAAAACCCAAATCGTCTAGTTCGAAAACCAAGTTTTAAACGGAGTAGACAGCAATCCGCGTCATAAATCTAATGACTTGAGTGCAGATTTTTTTTTAGCTGAGAATGATGTATTCCTCACTTGCCCTTAACCCCTTGCGCTGGTGTAGGATCTGGTTCACTTAATATTAATTTACTTAAATGGATGCTCTTATTCCGGTGAGGGCAGAAGGTTAATATGCATGTAACTGAGTTTGACTGCACTCGTTTGTGGACTATGTTAATCTTTTACCCAGTAAAGGGTTTTAGAGAAACACATTATCTTTAAAATCAGTAAGTTGTCATGCAAAATCATTCTTTGTTGGGATGCAACAGTTGGAGCAAGATTGTTTCACTCAGAGTTTGCATGTTTGGTTACTTCCATGTGTTGACTTGATCATGTTTGTTGTGTTTTTTTTGTACGTTATTTTTGTTTTAGTCTTTCAACCACTGATGTGAAATGCTACAAGGTCCATGATTTATGGGCATGTATCCGGCAGCCTTCCAACTATTTCCAATTCAATGTCACCTCTAAAAGAAGGGGCTTACTCCAACATTACGTTGAGGAGTATTGTGGCAATGAGCTCTCTGACAGGAATGAACGTGTTTTTACTGTAACCACTGCAGATATTCTTAGTTCAAACACCCGAAGTGGCAGGCAGAAAAAACAGCTGATCCACCCATTCATGTGGTTCTCAGGGAATCTGAAGGAGGCTTTTTGTTTCTAACCACAACTGCCAAGAGAATTGCCAAGACAGAAGAGTAATTAGAAAAATCAGCAGCAATAGTGAGATGAGGAGGCATGAAACTGAAAAAGTATACACCCTTTTGCACTTGTAATGTCATTCATTAAGGTCAGGAATTACATTTTCCATCGGAATCATTTTCCATATCTGTGATGTTCTTATTGTTCAAAAACATGTTCACCTCTCTCCTGAATAACTTTACTCAGTGGATAATTTTGAGACTCGTTATAGAAACAGAAAAATAGGTGCAGGAGTACGCCATTTGGCCCTTCGAGCCAGCACCGCCGTTCAATATGATCATGGCTGATCATCTAAAATCTGTACCCCATTCTTGCTTTTTCCTCATATCCCTTGATTCCTTTAGCCCTAAGAGCTAATAGATAGATAGATCCTTTATTGTCATTCAGACCTTTCGGTCTGAACGAAATTATGTTGCCTGCAGTCATACACAGAATCAATAATAACAAAACATACAATAAACACAAATTAAACATCCACCACAGTGAGTTCCCAAGCACATCCTCACTGTGATGGAGGCAAAGTCTTAGTCACCGTCCCTTCCCTCCTTGTTCTCCCTCTGCGCTGAGGCGATCGATCCAGGCCGAAGATGCCGCTCTCCAGTCCAGCGGACCTCTGTGGTGATGTCGCCGCCGCCGAAAGCCGGAACGCCGTCTCCGCTCCGAGACGGCCCGCCACAGCATCAGCTCCGGGCCGCCGTCCCAGCTCTGGGCCGCTGCCCCAGATCCAGGTCCCGCAGTCTCCGCTCCAGGTCCCGCAGTCTCCGTTCCGGGCCGCCGCCCCAGCTCCGGGTCCCGCAGTCGCCGTTCCAGGTCCCGCAGTCTCCGGGCCGCCGCCCCAGCTCCAGGCCGCTGCCCCAGCTCCGGGTCCCGCAGTCTCAGCTCCGAGCCGCTGCATCAGCTCCAGGCCGCTGCCGAAAGCCAGAACGCCGCACCAGCAAGTCGGGCCACCGCTGCCTTAGCCCCGTAGACGGCCAGCCTCTCGTTGGTAAGTCCTGGCTGGCTCTGCCTCCGGAGCCTCGGGGTCAGTCGCAGGTTGGAGGCCGCCAGCACCGCCATTAGGCCTCAGCGCAGACGGAGGCAGAGAAGGGGGATACGACACAAAAAAGTCGCATTCCCCCGAAGGAAGAGACAGAGAACATGTTTCACCCCCCCCTCTCTAACACAACCCAACAAACTAAAACTTAACCAAAACAAGACAAAAAAAAAACAACAGAAAAAAGTAAAGACAGACGGACTGCAGGCGAGCCGCAGCTGTTAACAGCGCCTCCACTTCCAGATTTTCCGAATTCTAACTCTCTCTTGAAAACATCCAGTGAATTGGCTTCCACTGCCTTCTGTGGCAGAGAATTCCACAGATTCACAACTCTGGGTGAAAACGCTTTTCCTCATCTAGGTTCCAAATGGCCTGCCCCTTATTCTTATACTGTGACCTCTGGTTCTGGACTCCCCCAACATCGGGAACATTTTAACTGGATCTAGCCTGTCCCATCCTTTAAAAAATGTATATTTCTATAAGATCCCCTCTCATCTTTCTAAATTCCAGTGAATACAAGCCTGGTCGACCCATTATTTCATCATATGCCCCCCCAACCCGGGAATTCAGAATTATTATGTGGGTGGAAAATTGTGTTCTTAGTTGTGAATGTGTAATCCCTTATTTTGAGACTGATCCCTGGCACCTCATTGCAGATATTCATCACCCTCTTTGTAGTAACATTTTCCCTCCGATTGTCTACAAATTCCTTCAATCTCACCAGCCAGGGGAACATTAATTCTGCATTCATATTCCTACTATTGTCTATTTATTTGTCTGTTTTTTTGTAAACATTGAACGTTTTTGTTATTTATTATGAGGTTTACTGAGTAATGAGTTTACATATCAGTTGTGCTGTGCAAGTAAGAATTTATTTAAGAAGGAACTGCAGATGCTGGAAAATTGAAGGTGCACAAAAATGATGGAGAAACTCAGCGGGTGCAGCAGCATCTATGGAGTGAAGGAAATAGGCAACGTTTCGGGCCGAAACCCTTCTTCAGACTGATGGGGGCGGGGAGAAGAAAGGAAAAAGGAGGAGGAGGAGCCCGAAGTCTGAGGGATGGGAGGAGACAGCCCGAGGGCTGAGGAAGGGGAGGAGACAGCAAGGACAAACAAAATAGGGAGAATTCAATGTTCATGTCCCCAGGATGCAGACTCCCCAAGCGGAATATGAGGTGCTGTTCCTCCAATTTCCGGTGTTGCTCGCTCTGGCCATGGAGGAGACCCAGGCCAGAGAGGTCGCATACGGAGTGGGAGGGGGAGTTGAAGTGCTGAGCCACCGGGAGTTCAGGTTGGTTATTGCGGACCGAGCGGAGGTGTTCGGCGAAATGATTGCCCAGCCTCCGCTTGGTCTCACCGATGTAGATCTGCTGACATCTAGAGCAGCGGATGCAATAGATGAGGTTGGAGGAGATGCAGGTGAACCTCTGTCGCACCTGGAACGACTGCTTGGGTCCTTGAATGGAGTCGAGAGGGGAGGTAAAGGGACAAGTGTTGCATCTCTTGCGGTTACAAAGTAAGAATTTAATTGGTCTGGTTCATATGTCCATAAAACATGCCTGACTTGATATTGCTGAAAGCCTTGTCAAAAGCCTTTTACTGTATCTCAGTACATGTGACAAAAAAACTAAACTCGAACCCTGTAAGAATGTTGTGTGTTACAATTAAGTTATCTCATTTGTCTGCATTTTAGAGAAATTTGACCCAGTCTGTTTGACCCAATCCCTCCTAGGATTATTCACTTCGATCCCAACCAACAAGCCAGTGAATGATTGTTGTATTCATTTTATTGCAAAGATATCTTCACTTGGTTAGAGTGATCAGTCCTGACGATGCCTATTGCAAAGATAGGATAGAATCTTTTTCCACTGCAGGGGGTATTTCTAGAACCAGAGGGCACAGACTAAATAAGAGGAGTAAGATATTTTAAATGAGATTAGATTTCCACAGAGAGGGTGAATATATAGAATGAGGCATCAGGAGAGATAGTGAAGGCAGATTACAGCATTTAAAAGGCATTTGCACAAGTGTTTGAATATGAAATGCATAAATGGATACAATCCTAATGCAGCTAAATATTATTAGTGTAATAGACAACACAGTGGGCCAAAGGGCCCATTTCTGGGATAACTGTTTCTATGATAAAACCAAATTCATATATTCGTGGAATCATATCGAGTCAGTCTGTGCCATAAAACCCCCGACTGTCATCTCTTATTCAGGAGGTTGTGGCTGCTCTGACCTTTCATTTCCACTTTACCGTTACTTTAAAAAAAAAAAAACTTTTTCTGATCTCTGGTTTTGGTGCACAGCCTTGAATATTCTAAAGACATATTTCTCAGTGATAAATAATTCCTAAGATTTGAAATCCTCTGAGAAGAAATTATACCTTGCCCAAGTATTAATATTGTGAGTTTCTTATCCTGAGACTATGTGTAACTAAATTGGCCTCTAAAAGAAAAAACATACTCCTAATGTGGAGGCAGTGGGATGACATGGAGCAAGTGTGAACAGGTGATCAGTGGCCGCGTGGGCTGAAGGGCCTGTTTCCATGCCGTATGTCTAAATCTTCGAAGTGGTGAAAGCGCCCTACCCCCCAACAGGGTCAAACCACTGAGCCCATTCTTCAAAATCTTCCAACTCTTCATCCCAGAAATGCTCTTTCCACCCCTCCTCAGACTGTCCAGTCAATCCAGTAGACTGCATTGATTATATGTCCACTATAATCACTTATCTCTTCTGAATGACTTCGGCCCCCACCAAGAACCACTGGAGCTCTCTTTGAAGATGTGCAGAGTTCACTCAGAGAAACAAGAGCATGCTGTTGTTTGGGCATGGAATGGATAAGGTAAATTGGAAAGTAAGGTGACTTGGAATGTAACTGCAGAATTTAGTTTTGTCAAGGCTCTTGAAGGTCATTAGGGTTGCAACTGCCAATGATTAAAGTAAACAGACTTTATTGTCGAGTTTTTTTAAAGAAATTTTATAAAGATAGAAGAGCAAGTACAATTTTGCTGAAGTTCAGTATTTTCATATGTGCGTTTATAATCTTAGCCGAGTGTTGCATCTCGTGCTGGCCTTGAAGGAGAGGATCACTCGTGTGAAAGGAAATGGTCATGAGAGCTCTTCATTTTTATAATATCTCAGTTGCACTCAGAAATTTGGCACAGATCTAGCTTTCCACAGATATACTGACTGCTTCCCAGTTGCTTTCTTCAGCTGCAGTAATACTTGGGCTGCTGCTTTGGAGCATTCAGAACATTTAAGGTTTGGGAGGATGCAGATATCCTTGTACTGTTTTATTTTGTTTTCCCAGTAAAATGGTGTAATCGCAGCTTTTATCTCAGTTTCAGAATATTCCTTTGCAGAGGGGTGATCTTTTTGAAGGCCAATTTTCTTCAAACGTGCGTGTTTAAAATTTACTTAGGCAAAATGTTCTTTTGGAAAAACATTCCTGATAAAGCATTGTCAGATGTTATGACATGAGAACTCGTGGTAGAAGCAAACATTACATATGTAAGATTTTGATTTCAACACTTGTAAATTGAGATGTGCTATTACACACTTCACCAGGAGTAATTTGGTGGGGGTGTCAAGGCAGATCCAAATGGAATTTACAGGCAAACGCAGGATATGAAATCATTTTTTGTGCTCAAGCTTCTGTTACTGCCAGAATAGTTAGAAATACTAGCTTCCTGCTGTTTATTTTGATATTGAAAGAATCTTTTGAATAAAGGGCAAGTTAATTTGCTACACAAAATATTATCACTCCCATGCTTTGCTAGGAAACTTGGCCTCATGCATGTGGCAGACAAGGTTACAAATGTTAAAATCATAATTGATAGTCTGTTTCTCAGTGAGTTACATTTGGCTTCAATTGTAATTGTGCACTGCAAAACTGGCAATTATGAAACACTGTGAACCCACAACAAACAACAGGCTGCTTATTTTTCTTTTCAGTGGAAATTTCGCAGTGTCAGTTTATCCAAGTGGGTTACAGACAACAAAGTTTAAGCTTACTCTTAATCAGTCAGATCTTCCTGAAATATAATGACACGCTTGTGACATATGTCATTATTAATGAGCCAAATTGCTGGCAAACTCCAAAGAGGTGGTTCCAATTGAGAACTTTATCCGTTCATTTATATCACACAGAGAGTGGTGAATCTCTGGAACTCCCTGCCACAGAGGGTAGTCGAGGCCAGTTCATTGGCTATATTTAAGAGGGAGTTAGATGTGGCCCTTGTGGCTAAGGGGATCAGAGGGTATGGAGAGAAGGCAGGTACGGGATACTGAGTTGGATGATCAGCCATGATCATATTGAATGGCGGTGCAGGCTCGAAGGGCCGAATGGCCTACTCCTGCACCTAATTTCTATGTTTCTATGTATCACAGTGCTCTTTAATCTTATCCTTAGTTTCACCATCATTTTCATTTTTTCAATGAATTGGTGCATTAATTGCTTATTAAACTTGTTGAAAATTAATGTATTTACAAAGCAAGCAAAGTACAGAAAAATCATTATTTTTAACGTGGTGCAATCAATTATTTATTTAATTATTTAAAAAAAATTAGAAGCAATTGTACAAGAATAAAACATTCAGCATGTAAAATCATACAATTATTGTACAGCTTCAATTTTGACCTTTTAACCTGAAAATGAGGGAAAAGAAGAGAGAAAGAAC
Source organism: Amblyraja radiata (assembly GCF_010909765.2). Taxonomy (NCBI): domain Eukaryota; kingdom Metazoa; phylum Chordata; class Chondrichthyes; order Rajiformes; family Rajidae; genus Amblyraja; species Amblyraja radiata. The sequence goes on from NC_045960.1 coordinate 86,424,363, forward strand.
AAGAGTGAAAAGTGAAAGGATAGGACCCCTAGACTACTAAAGTAGTGTGGCCAAAGAGTGAATAAAGATATGAGAGGAAAAGAAAAAAAGAAAAAAGTGGAGATATACCTGCCCCTCGCCTTCAAAAAGCTGGAGAAACTCAGCGGGTGCAACAGCATCTATGGAGCGAAGGAAAAAGGGGATTGGGGAAGTGTGAAAGAAGGAACTTCAGATGCTGGTGTACACTGAAGATGGAAGCAATAAAGGTTACCTCCCAAAAAATAGACACAAAATGGGGGAGTAACTCAGCGGGACAGGCAGCATCTCTGGATAGAATGAATGGGTGAAGTTTCGGGCCGAGACCCTCCTTCTGTCTGAAGAAGGGTCTTGACCCAAAACGTCACCCATTCCTTCTATCCAGCATTTTGTGGCTATTTTTTGGGAGGTAACTTTTTGCTTCCACTACAGTGACTTAAAGGATAGCATGATCATTGCAGAAGGCTTTCATCAGTCAAAAAAGCAGTTGAAATAAAATGCTAGCATTTATCCAAAACAGTAATCTGGCAATTGATGCTCTGGTAGTGAATTTAAAACACCGTCACAACCGTTTCAATGTTGGAAACACTCAACAGGTCAGGCAGCATCTGTGGGGAGAAACGGTTTCAGGTCAAAGATCTCTTCAGTTGGGTTATTGGCCTGAAATGTTAGCACTTTCTTTCTGCAGATACTGCTTGATCTGCTGAAGGTTGTGTCATTTTCAGTTTTTATTCCAGAATTTCAACATCTGCGGTTTTTGTTAACTTTATTCCAAGATCAGGGAGGAGCTCGTAATGGGATACTGTTGGTGAATTTATTTCTATACATCCATCAGAGAGTACACAAGGTCTCAACTAAATGTCTCTTCCTAGGGTCAACTACTAATTGGTATCGGTTTATAATTGTAATGTGCACCAGGGTTCAGTGAAAAACTTTAACAACAGTACAACAATTTATGATCATAATTTAATAAATTCAAGTCACCATTAAATGTGGGTGTACATGGGGATCTGTCATGTTTTTTTTGTTTTTTTTAATTCACTCAAGATCCCCATCAAGACAAGACGGGAATAGTTGGTACTTTCAACTGTAAACAAATGTTATTTATTCATGAAACCTGAGTTACCAGCGGAAGTGCTCATAATTGCTTCCTTTCAAACTGACCATCAGGAATCTTTTGTCCAAAATCTCTTACAACAATAGTCTGCAGATAGTTGCACAACATAATCTTTAAAGGGTGACAGTTTTGAAGGAACAGTTATTGTTCTGGCACCATGAGTACATGTAACACATCCTTCCTTTGATATTGAAAGCCAACAGTAAGGGAAAAAAGGTACACAAAATTGCTGAGGAAACTCAGCGGGTGCAGCAGCATCTTAGGGGAAAAAAACTGCATATACAAACTATTTTGCTACACAATCCTTAAGATGCTCGGAGTCAGTAAGCCGTCTTTCCAGATCTTATCCTAACAGGTTGCTGTTCTCCCAGGCAATGCTTTTAAGCTGTGGGGTTCTTGCTGAAGGTTAGCCATGCATCCGTTAGTATCTCTATATCTGCTTTACCCAAGCACATTTTTTGGTGGCATTTGTTCCTCTGATATGAATCATCCTCCCCTGTATGATCTGGGCTTTTAGCCATATCTGGTGACGGCCTTCATCGGCCTTGTGTCTTCCAACTTTGGCACTCTGAATATAGTATCCTTGTCTTTTGGTCACCTTCAACTGTCTTCCAACATTTCCATGCACTCTGGATAAGCTAATACATAGTTTGTGAATGATAGGTGGAGGTGGCAGGGAGTGTGGAGGAAGCAGGGAGTCTGCAGAAGGAGTTGGACAGTTTGGGCGAGAGAGCAAAGTGGCAGATGGTAGACAGCATAGAAAATTATACGGTCATTCACTTTGGGAAATAAAGGTGGTGATGAATTTCTAAATGGGGAGGTGCAAAGGGACTTGGGTATGCTGGCACAAGATTCCCAAAAGGTTAATTTCCAAGTTGAATGGGTAGTGAGGAAGGCAAATGCAATGTTTGTATTTATTTTGAGAGGAGTGGAATTTAAAAGTAGGGATGTAATGCTGAGGCTTTATAAGTCACTGGTCAGACTGCATTTGGAGTTTTTTTTTTGAAGTTTTGGGCCCCGTATTTGAGGAGAGATGTTCTGGTGTTGGAGAGGGTCCTGAGGAAAACAAAATGATTCCAGGGATAATTGGATTAATGTATGATCAGCGTTTGATGACTCTGGGCCTTTACTTGCTGGAGTTTAAAGGATTAGTGGGGACATTGAAACTTACTGAATAATGAAAGGGCTGGAAAGAATGGATGTAGAGATGTTTCCACTAGTGTGAGAGTCTAGGACCAGAGGGCACAGCCTGTGAATAAAATTACATGCCTTTAGAAAGGCGATGAGGAGGAATTTCTTTATTCGGAGAGTGTTGAATCTGTGGAATTCATTGCCATCGACTACGGTGGAGGTTAAGTCTTTGGATATTTTTAACGTGAAGATTGACAGATTCTTGATAGGTAAGAGTTTCAAAAGTTACATAGGGGAAGAAGACAGGAGAATGGGGTTGAGTAGGAAAGAGATATTAGCCATGATTGAATGGTGGAGTCGACCTGATGGGCCAAATGGCCCAATTTTTGCTCCCATGACTTTTGAACGTATAACAGAAAACTATAACAGGAGATAATTTTGCGGCTTAGTTTTGACAACATATATATAAACTTTTCCTTCCTGTACCAGTGCCAAAGCCGTGCAGGTCATGACTTTAAATTGTGCGGTCGTGCACTTTGGGACATAAAGGTGGTGACGAATTTCTAAATGGGGAGGTGCAAAGGGACTTGGGAATGCTGGCACAAGAGGAGCAAGAGTAGGCTACCTGATCCCTCAAGTAGGCTGTGGGCCGAGCATCAATGTGTCTAGAAATGGGATTTTGTGACCCAAGTTGCCAAACTACATGAAATTTTCACATATTGTGTAATTTTTTAAATATAAATCACCCCTGAAACTCGATATGAAGAAGACTTGCACATTTTTATTAAATTAGAGAAAAACCTGAACATTTTCGGGTAATTTTTAGTCCAATCAAAGCACGTTTAACATTGATTTGTCTGCCAGTTGGCCAATCACGCGCTTTGCTTCAGGCTAGCACACAAAATGGCTGAGGGGGCTTCACAGATGCCTGTTTTACTGGAGATTCCGATTTGTTGTTCTGTGGATTAAATGTCGTGGAAACCTGCAGCAGGTAATTGTATTTAGTGGGAAAAGCATTAAAAAGGCTGAAGAAAGTGCTGCGAAGTGGATTAAAGTGCAAGAAAGCCTTGAAAGCAAAGTCCCTGCTGAGGTCCTGGAACACCAAGATTTTGACAGCCAGGGACCAACTCTAAAAGGTAAGATCTAAAGTCTGAATTTCAATGAAAATCTATCTGTGTGGAGTTTAATTAATTTAATTGCACCATTTTATAATGTGAATAAATTCATTCACTTACTTCATTCATTCACTTCATTCATTCATGAAATTGAGGGCCTAAACTATATGTATCCATAAGACAGTAAATTAAACATTGTCACTAATGCCAGCTTGTTGTAGAGTAATAAGTCTTTAACAGCTAATCTCGGAGCTGCCTGCGAAAACTTACCGGGAAAAAGTGCTCCAACCGCGGGACATAGGTACTCGCGGTAAAGTGAAGCCGCGGTCTCAATTAATAAGCGGCCGCTTCGCGAACGTGGAGCCGCGGATCATCTCCGCGGGCGGGGGGCGGGGCTGTACATAGTGCCGTCTTTAGCGGTCGTTTTCAGACCCCCGACAACGGGGGAAAACCGGAGGGATATCTGACCATTTCTCACTGCAATGGAAGCCTATAAATAGCGATCAATATCCCTCCGTTTTTTCCCGTTGTCGGGGTCTGAAAACAACCGCCACAGACGGCACTATGTACAGCCTCCCTCCCTCCCTCCCAAGCGGAGATGATCCGCATTCGCGAAGCAGCCGCTTATTAATTGAGACCGCGGTTTCACTTTACCGCGAGTACCTATGTCCCGCGGTCGGAGCACTTTTTCCCGGTAAGTTTTCGCAGGCAGCTCCGAGATTAGCTGTTAAAGACTTATTACTCTACAACAAGCTGGCATTAGTGACAATGTTTAATTTACTGTCTTATGGATACATATAGTTTAGGCCCTCAATTTCATGAATGAAGTAAGTGAATGAATAGAAACATAGAAAATAGGTGCAGGAGTAGGCCATTCGGCCCTTCGAGCCTGCACCGCCATTCAATATGATCATGGCTGATCATCCAACTCAGTATCCTGTACCTGCCTTCTCTCCATACCCCCTGATCCCTTTATCCACAAGGGCCACATCTAACTCCCTCTTAAATATAGCCAATGAACTGGCCTCAACTACCTTCTGCGGGAGAGAATTCCAGAGATTCACCACTCTCTGTGTGAAAAATGTTTTCCTCATCTCGGTCCTAAAAGATTTCCCCCTTATCCTTAAACTGTGACCCCTTGTTCTGGACTTCCCCAACATCGGGAATGAAGTAAGTGAATGAATGAATGAATTTATTCACATTATAAAATGGTGCAATTAAACTCCATACAGATAGATTTTCATTGAAATTCAGACTTTAGATCTTACCATTTAGTTAGAGTTGGTCCCTGGCTGTCTAAATCTTGGTGTTCCAGGACCTCAGCAGGGACTTTGCTTTCAAGGCTTTCTTGCACTTTAATCCACTTCGCAGCACTTTCTTCAGCCTTTTTAATGTTTTTCCCACTAAATACAATTACCTGCTGCAAGTTTCCACGACATTTAATCCACAGAACAACAAATCGGAATCTCCAGTAAAACAGGCATCTGTGAAGCCCCCTCAGCCATTTTGTGTGCTAGCCTGAAGCAAAGCGCGTGATTGGCCAACTGGCAGACAAATCAATGTTAAACGTGCTTTGATTGGACTAAAAATTACCCGAAAATTTTCAGGTTTTTCTCTAATTTAATAAAAATGTGCAAGTCTCTTCATATCGAGTTTCAGGGGTGATTTATATAATTTTTTTTACACAATATGTGAAAATTTCATGTAGTTTGGTGACTTGGGTCACGAAACTGCAGAATAAAGTTCCTCGGCCCACAGCCTAAAGCTTGCATTGTCATCATTAAGGGAGAATTGGAAATGCTCAGGAGATCAAGTAGCATCTGTGGAGAGAGAAACTTGAGTTAATATTGCAGCAGGGTGACCTTTTATCCAAGCTGGCAAGTTCTGACAGAAGTGGGTGAGGCTGGGTTGTCTGAGACGGCTGAATCCAACATTGAAATCCCAAGAGCTGAAGAAACAGTCTCCACATCCATCATACAAGCATTTGGTTGCTTCCCAACACCCTCTCCAGGACCATCTGACATTGAGCACTGTTGTAACACTAGCGTGCATATCATCACAACATAAACATCCTTGGGGACTGCATTAAAGGAGCATTTATTAATATCTAGCAATTAAAAGAGCAGGAATGAAGGAGATAACAAAAAGTGGTAAATACTGCCGTCCATCACTGGTACTGACCTCCCCATTATTGAAGGGATGTATAGGAGGTGCTATCTGAGAAAGAAAGCCAGCATCATCAAGGACCCACATCACCCTGGCCACGCTCTCATTTCACTCTTGCTATTGTGATGAAGGTATAGGAGTCTGAGAACTGTAATGTCCGGGTTCAGGAACAGCTTCTTCCCCAAAAACCATTGGGTTATTGAATATTGTGAACTGCAACTAAACTCCAAACTATAAACTGTCTTGGTTGCACAAGAGACTTCAGACTTTGTTTATTTCCCCCACTGTATTGGGTTATTTTATTTATTGACCTTTTTGTTTGTTATGTTATCTATTGAGAACTGTTTACTAACCTGCTCTGCTGTTGTAATAAAAACATTTCATTGTTACGTTTCAGCATGTATGCCAAGGGAAAACTCTTGATTCTCTATTATTGCTGGACCAATCTTGTGTAGGATTCGCATATGCTTACATTTGAAACACAGAAACATTGAATGCAGCTTCACTTAGAAAATAATTAGGATGGCATATGGTGGGTATATTGGCCTTTATGGATAGGAACCTGGGGCTTGAAGATTGTACTATAGTTGTTTTGGACTTTGTTCGGAATACATCAAGACTATTATTATGTGGAGTTTGATCTCTATCCCCATGAAAGGAAATTACTGCTTTGCAGGTCATGTAGTATAGGATTACGAGATTGAATCTCGGGGTGAGGGGGGTTACCTGTGTACGATGGACTGCTTGAGGGTAGATTGAATCCGATAGAGCTGTACTCTCTCTAGTTCAGAAGAATGGGATACAAGCACCTGTTAAGATTCTAATAGTGGGAGCATTGATGGTGTAGCACATTTTTCTCTGGCTTGAGATCTTGATCCAGGGATCACAGTCGCAGTCTTAAGGGGTTGTTAAACTTAGCTGTGGAATTATCTTTGGCAAGAGTGCTCTGAATCTTTTAAATTCTGTACTTCAAGGAGGCAGTAAATATTCAAGACTTAGATTGCGATGTTTTTTAAACACAAAGGGAAATTGAGGGATATAGGAGTCGAAAATGGATTTTGGAGTTCTAAGCATGTCAATCTCAGCACTGCGAGAATGGGGTTAGGAGGGAGAGATGGATCAGCCGTGATTGAATGGCGGAGTAGGCTTGATGGACCGAATGGCCTAATTCTACAATGATCCCTTATGACCTAATACTCATAACCGCATGACCTGTAGCTGGCCAAGGTCAACACTTAATTAAATTTATAAAGACAAATGAATAGAAATATAATTTTTCAGTTCAAATTGGATGAAATAATCTAATTTTTCCATTGTTAAGCTATGAAGAATAAAGACATTAAATGAATGCTGTGTAGGAAGGAACTGCAGATGCTGGTTTAAACTGAAGATAGACACAAAAAGCTGGAGTAACTCAGCAAGTCAGACAGCGTCTCTGGAGAAAAGGAATAGGTGACATTTCGTGTTGTGATCCTTCAGACTGAGAGCTGGAATCAATGAAGAGTAATGCTGTTTGAATTATTTTGACTGAAGTCGTAACTTTATTCTAGAAATAAGGAACTGCAGATACTGGTTTGCAAAAAAAGACAGAATGCTGGAGTAACCCAGCGAATCAGACAGCATCCTTGGAGAACATGGATTGGTGACATTTCAGGTTGGAACCCTTCCTTTGACGAGGTCTAAAACTGAAGAATGTCCCTTATGAAACATTACCTACCTATGTTCTTTAGGGATGCTGTCTGACCCGCTGAGTTACTCCAGCACTTGGTAACTTTATTGTGGGTTTAAAAAAATAATGCCATGTGTGTGCTGTGATTTACAAAGAGATTCCAAATATTGGCCTTGTTGAATAATTAGTACATTAGCTCACTCACAAATTTTTGTCACTCCTCATGTGTAGAATTGACATTTTTTTTAGCTGTGATTTGTGCCAAATGTAAAGCTTGATTGCGTTATTTATCTTCCAATCGACTTCATTGTGGCCGTTACAGGGTTTTTTTTCAACGTTCTGTAACGTTAGGTATAACGTTATAATCTGCACTCTTCTCTTTTCTCTCAAACTATGATGTACCATATAATTTGCTTGGATACGATGCCAACAAAGCTTTTAACTATCTTGTTGCACATGATGAGAGTAATAATGCTTTGATATTGCCTTTTCCAAAGAAGGATTCGTGAATTTAAATTAGTTTTTCAGTCACGTGAACACCCTCACTGACATTCATAAGGTTTATGCTCCCTTGCGTAAGTCAGATTTTATGCAAGTCAAGATCATTTTAAAACTCGGGAGAAACACGGAACTGTAAATTGCTGAAATAACTCAGCAGGTCAGGGAGCATCTCTGGAGAACATGGATAGATGACGTTACAATGCAGGGCCCTTCTTCAGACTGATTCAGTCTGCTGAGTTTCTCCTTAAAACTAGGCGCGATGCTGCTACTCTGCACCAGTGAGCCCTTCGTCACCAGCTGCTGCACTGTCCAGTTGTTGTGGCTATTGTTGCAGCTTACATTGTAGCCACTAGCCGACAGCGCTGCTCTCCGGCGACCACCACCACAGGATGCGCTCAGTCACCATGGGGCTCCCTTCCCTCTCACCAAATGCCGTTGACTGTCACCTTTGTTTGCTCCCCCCTCCACTGCCGCCTCCTCCTTCTCCCCGTGGTCGCTGACGTCTTCCAAGGTGGTGGAGGGGGGAGAGGACCAGGCAGCCGACGTGAAGAAGCAGCAGCTGGTGGGAGTGGAGGGAACCCCACAGTAACAGAGCGCGTCCTGTTGGTGGCGGCGCCCTGCAAGAAAGTGCTGTCGACCAGGGGCTACAACGTGAGCCGCAACAACAGCCCTGTCAACCGGGCAGTGTGGCAGCAGTTGAAGAAGGACTCGCTGGTTCACCCTGTGCAACGTGTCGGAGACTCGGCCGGAAGTTGCTCTCGATCTCCTCCCTCGTTCCTGCTTGCCTTCCAAGTTTTGCACCGAGTATGGGTGATGCTTTTATATCCATGAAGTGGATGGGAAGCTCTCAAGATTCAAGAGAATTTATTGTCATGTGTCCCTGATAGGACAATGAAATTCTTGCTTTGCTTCAGCACACAGAACATAGTAGGCATTGACTACAAAACAGATCAGTGTGTCCATATATCATTATATAAATATATACACACATGAATAAATAAACTGATAAAGTGCAAATAACAGATAATGGGCTATTAATGTTCAGAGTTTTGTCCGAGCCAAGTTTAATAGCCTGATGGCTGTGGGGAAGTAGCTATTCCTGAACCTGGTCGTTGCAGTCTTCAGGCTCCTGTACCTTCTACCTGAAGGTAGCAGGGAGATGAGTGTGTGGCCAGGATGGTGTGGGTCCTTGATGATACTGCTAGCCTTTTTGAGGCAGCGACTGTGATCGATCCCTTGATGGTAGGGAGGTCAGAGCCGATGATGAACTGGGCAATGTTTACTACTTTTTGTAGTCTTTTCCGCTCCTGGGCGCTCAAGTTGCCGTACCAAGCCACGATGCAACCGGTCAGCATGCTCTCTACTGTGCACTTGTAGAAGTTAGAGAGAGTCCTCCTTGACAAACCGACTCTCCGTAATCTTCTCAGGAAGTAGAGGCGCTGATGTGCTTTCGTAATAATTGCATCAGTGTTCTCGGACCAGGAAAGATCTTCAGAGATTTGCACGCCCAGGAATTTGAAGCTCTTGACCCTTTCAACCATCGACCCGTTGATATAAATGGGGCTGTGGGTCCCCATCCTACTCCTTCCAAAGTCCACAATCAGTTCCTTGGTTTTGCTGGTGTTGAGGGCCAGGTTATTGTGCTGGCACCATATGGACAGTCGCTCGATCTCTCTTCTATACTCTGACTCAACCCCATCAGTGATACGTCCCACAACAGTGGTGTCGTCAGCGAACTTGATGATGGAGTTTGCGTTATGACTGGCTACGCAGTCATGAGTATAGAGTGAGTACAGCAGGGGGCTGAGCACGCAGCCTTGAGGTGCTCCCGTGCTGATTGTTATCGAGGCTGCTACATTTCCACCAATATGAACAGACTGTGGTCTGTGAATGAGGAAGTCGAGGATCCAATTGCAGAAGGATGCGCAGAGACCCAGTTCTGCGAGTTTGGTAACCAGCTTGGAGGGGATGATTGTATTAAATGCCAAGCTGTAATCAATGAATAACAGCCTGACATATGAGTTTTTGTTGTCCAAGTGGTCCAGAGCGGAGTGGAGGGCCAGCGAGATCGCATCCACCGTTGATCTGTTGCGGCGGTAAGCGAACTGCAGTGGGTCCAGGTATTTGTCGAGGTAGGAGTTGATTTGTGCCATGATCAACCTCTCAAGGCACTTCATCACCACAGGCGTTAGTGCCACTGGTCGATAGTCATTGAGGCACGTCACCTTACACTTCTTGGGCACTGAAATAATTGATGCCTTTTTGAAGCAGATGGGAACCTCAGACCTCAGAAGTGAGAGGTTGAAAATGTCCGTAAAAACTCCAGCCAGCTGGTCCGCACAGGTTTTTAGAACACGACCAGATATACCATCAGGTCCAGGTGCTTTTCGAGGGTTCACCCCTCTGAAGGATTTCCTGACGTCGGCCTCTGTGACTGAGACCGAAATACCATCACAGCGAATGGGGGATCGGGAAGGCACATTGGTATTCTCCCTATCAAAGCGTGCGTAAAACGCATTGAGCTCGTCAGGGAGTGATGTTTTGCCGACATCCGAGCTGCCTCTTGATTTTGCCTTGTAGGAGGTGATTGCATTCAGGCCCCGCCACAGCTGCCGAACATCTGTCTCATCCTCCAGTTTGGAGCAGAAGTCGCTTTTGGCCTTTTTAATGGCCTTACCAAGGTCGTACCTGGACTTCTTGTAGACCACTGTATCATCAGACATGAATGCCCGGTGTCTGGTCTTCAGAAGAGTGCGGATCTCAAAGTTCATCCAAGGTTTCTGATCGGGAAACACTCGGAAGGTTTTTGTAGGGATGCTGACCTCCACACATTTCTTAATGAAATCTATAACGACTGTGGCGTATTCTTTCAAGTCCGATGCCGAGTCCTTGAACATTGCCCAGTCTACAGACTCCAAACAGTCCTGTAGTTGTTCCTCTACCCACCCCCCCCCCCCCCCACACCCAACCAACTCTGTACTGTCCTCACCTCTGGGGTGCTGTTTAATTGTTGCCTGTAGGCAGGAAAAAGCAGCACCGCGGTATGGTCGGATTTACCGAAGTGAGGGCGAGGGATAGAACGATAGGCATTCTTGATGGTGGTGTAAGCAGTGGTCGGGGGTGTTTGGTCCTCTGGTGCAGCAGGAGACATGTTGGTGGAAGTTAGGGAGTGATTTCTTTAGGTTTGCCTTATTGAAGTCCCCAGCAATGGTGGTAAATGCCTCGGGGTAAGACGTCTGGTGTTTGTTGACCACGGCGTGCAGCTCCTCCAGTGCCAGACAGACGTCTGCCTGGGGTGGGATGTAGACCGTGGCCAGGATGATGGAGGTGAATTCCCTCGGAAGGTAAAAGGGACGGCACTTCACCGCCAGATGTTCGAGGTGTGGAGAGCAGGAGTTGGACAGGACTGCCACGTCTGAGCACCACGCAGAGTTGACCATGAGGCAGACGCACCCTCCTCTCCCTTTCCCAGATGCCTGCATATGGTCCATAAGGTGGATGGAGAACCCTTCAGGCTGTACCGCTGAGTCTGGGGAGCTGGTGGTGAGCCATGTCTCTGTGAAACAGAACACAGAGCATTCCCTCAGCTCCCTTTGATAAAGCAGCCTGTCTGAAGAAGGGTTTCGGCCCGAAACGTCGCATATTTCCTTCGCTCCATAGATGCTGCTGCACCCGCTGAGTTTCCCCAGCAATTTTGAGTTGCCCTTAAGTCCTCCACTTTGTTTTGAAGGGACTGTACATTGGCCAGTAGGATAGTAGGGAGAGGGGACCATCCTCCCATTGCAATAACACAGAGCAATAACTCTGTGTTATTGTGAATTGTTTACGCGAGTGCAAATTTACCTGACTTGCCTGTTACGTAAATCGGGGAATGCCTGTATTAATGTTTTGCTATTACTTACAGTTGAAATAAATTGTCTTTTTTTAATTGCAGTTTTATACTGTGAAAATAAACCAGCATTGAAATACTTAGTTTCCATCAAACACATGTCCAGGTGAACACATTGGTGCCTGGGGCAGTGTTTGAAAAGGCAGATTAAGGAGTTGGGTGCAAACAAAAGCAGAAAGACACAACCTCAGCAAACAGTAGGAAATGGCTCTTCTGTGGAATTTGCTACAGTTAGGTTTTCCATTCTTTGTTCTGTTGTCGGAATGCAAAGCCCAAAATCCCTGAAGCATCATAAATTCCTGCATATGCCTGTAGTGGATTTCAGTGACAGTGGATACAAGTGTGCCAAAAAAGTGGGTTTAGCTTTCTTATTTTTCCTAATTGGAGTTGCAGACTAATTTTCTTTTTTTCCCTGGGTTTAGCTTTCTTATTTTTCCTAATTGGAGTTGCAGACTAATTTTCTTTTTTTCCCTAACTAGGGGTACAGATCTTTTTTTTTTTTTTTAATTAACTCATGGCTTCAATTGTCACTTGAGATTTTTTTTCCTGTATACAAGTAGCTGGTAACCAGAAACTTAATTTGCCTCTTCCTGTGAAGCAGCGAGCCAAGTTTGTTTAGGAAATTAAGTAGATACTACCAGAGTGGCTCCTTTGTTTAACAAAACACTCCTGCGAATGGGGGAGCATTCATGGGATTAGAAATGCATGAAAATTGCTGCAGACCCATGTGATGTTTAATGCCTTTTATTCTTCCTGTTTACACTGCTTTATCAGCCACTGGCTGTCGGGGACTCCTGTAGTGCTTAACTGCTTTAAAATTATATTAAACAGCAAAATGCCTCACTAACTCCTTAGTTTGATGCTGAATTTGTTGATTATTACGCGGAATGTCAATAAGCTAGAAAGGGTGCTGAGATAATTTACGAGGATGTTGCCAGAAAGAGAGGGCCTGTGCTTATAGAGAGAGATTGGGCAAGCTAGGATTTTATTCCTTGGAGCGTAGGTAGCTGAAGGGTGATCTAGTAGAGGTATATAAAATCACGAGAGAAATAGGTAGAGCGAATACACAGAGTCTGTTACCCAGAGTAGTGGAACCAAGAACCAGAGGACGTACTGTAAATTTAAAATGAAAGGGGAAAGATGTAATAGAGACCTGAGGGTGAACTTTTCTCAGAAGGTAGTGGGTACATGAAATGAGCTGCTAGAGGAGGTAGTTGAGATAGGTGCAATAACATTTAAAATACACTTGACTTGGGCCGTTATAAAACGGTTATGGGCCAAATAGGGCAAATGAGACTTGTTTGGATGAGGCATCTAGGTTGGCATGGATGAGTTGGGCTGTAGGACCTATTTCCATGCTGTATCATAGTTGTGTTGCTACAGCTGCCTTTGATGCTTTTACATTATGCAGAAGAAAACTCTGCCATCGATACTTGCTTGATCGGTGTCCAGAAAGCCATATCCCAAGAGCTTTTGGACATCTGTTGAGGATTGAGCTGGTTTCAAAAGCGGTATCAGTTATTGTAAGACCACGTTGTGCTAAAACCACCCATCAGCATACCTTGCATTGCATTTGATAAATGGTCACTTGACTGGGGTGCATTGCATTGTGAACCATGTTGATGGAATAAGACATTGTCAAGGAATTAGCTGTTCAACTTAATGACCTATGGAAATCTGAAATGAAAAATAGGATGCTGAAGATACTCAGCAAGTCGGGCAACCTATGTGGAGAGAGAAAACGGAGTCAATGTTACACTTCCCGAAGGATCTATTATCTGAAATCATTGAATGTATCCAAGTAAAAGATAAGTGGCTGTTTCTTGAATTTATATTAAACATCATTGGAACAGGTGTTGGAGACAGAATGGGATTGTGATGGAGAATTAACGTGACAGCAAATAGAAGCATGATCACACTAGGACTGGAAGGAGCTCGTTTGTAAAGCAGCCACCAAACTGTATTTTTTTCCAAACTGCAGGGGACCACTTTGTAAACACCCAACATAGTACAGATAGTTCTGCATTGATGCATGTTTCCATAACATGACTTGTATATGAATTGATGCTGATGAATTAGGAAACATTATCTGTATTACGCGGGCCAAATTGGTTATTGTGCAATTTGGCTTGGAACCTAGGGAAGCGCACTTAAAGGTTATTTTGTAAATTGTCAAGCAGAAAAACAATCTTCTATTGACACTTGTTGCGACGATACTCTATCAAACAATATAACATTTGGCTTTTAGTATTTGAACCTTTCCCTACCTTGGCTCATTTGCTGATACCCTTGTCCAACACCGTTGCCACTTCACCAATCCAGCTTGCTTTTGGCCATTCTCCCTCGGCTAACAAAATAAACTTGAAGCCAACTTGGTTGTCTTTGTCCCAATCTATACAGAACCACCCATTGCAAGTATGCTTAATGAGCAATGCTGTGAACATTGAATTAATGTGGTAAATTAATGTAGTTGGAATATGTTGTGGAATTGTGCTCTTAAATGAAGTATGTTAACCCTGACTGATTTTTGGAAAATGCATATAAGAAGATGGAATATTAAGCTGCAAGACACACTGAGGGAAGTGGAAAAGTGGCAGCCATTCTCTTGGCCTGTTCATCAAGAACGGCTGATTAGTTCAGGCAACAATGCTTTGAATCTTTGAATGAAAAGAGACAACTTTGATTGGCAAGGATTTTCTATTATCTTTTTGCATGTAACGGGAGGAATTGTAAGGCATCAGCATGGGTTAATTTAACACTTGAGTGCTTCTAATCAGAAGATTGAAGATTACGTCAGTCCCTTAATTAATTTGTGCACAAACAGCTCAAGAGCGAAACTCGCCCTTTTTTTGAACAACTGTCCTATGTTCCTTAACCGTACTTGCATCCAGATCACAGCAACAAGAACAAAAGCTGAAAACATTTTTCAGAAATTAACTTGCTTTATACTGTTTTATAGATGCCAATGACTATTTTCTTTCAGATATTGCCTTTTCAAGGTAACCAATCAGAAAGTACTTTAGATTAATATTCCACTGCTCGGCTTTGATATAGTATCTATAGCACATTTGAAGTCACTATTTGTTTTCCATAATTGAATTTAGCTGTAAGGTGACTTGCATGCAGTGACTTGGTGCCATATGTGGATTATGTTATTGCATATGCATGCCGTGTTTTTTAAAGGAGCAAGCTTCATCTTCCCCTTTAACTTTGGTTGGGGTTGTACAAGTAGTACAACTTTGGGGAATGGAATAATAGCTAGTTCTCATAACATACTGGAGTAACTCAGTGGGACAGGCAGCATCTCCGGAGAAAAGGAATGGGTGATGTTTCCGGTCGAAACTCATTTCCTTTTCTCCAGAGATGCTGCCTTTCCCGCTGATTTACACCAGCATTTTGTGCCTTTTTTCCGGTGTAAACCAGCATCTGCAGTTCCTTCCTACACACTACAGATTTCATAACATCTTTGTGATTGCTACAACAAACATTGTGTTGGTGTTAAAATTGAACTAAATCATTAACATTGAGAATACAAAGTAACAAATTGCAGGACAAATGCTATACATGGTTTCTAAATTAAAGGCAGTCAAAGGCATGGTGGCACAGCGATAGAGTTGCTGCCTTACAGCACCAGAGACCCAGGATCGATCCTGACTTTGGGTGCTGTCTTTACGGAGTTTGTACTTTTTCACCGTGACCTGCTTGGGTTTTCCCCAGGAGCCCCGGATTCCTCGCACATGCCAAAGACGTACAGGTTTGTAGGTTAATTGGCTTGGTTAAATTGTTCCCCGTGTGTGTAGGAATGTGTTAGCGGGGATTGCTGGTTGGCATGGACTCGGTGGGCCGAAGGGACGTTTTTGAGCTGTATCTCCAAACTAAACTAAACTAATATTATCAAAGACCTGCACCATGCTGGCCATGCTCTCATTTCACTTCTACCATCAGGAGGCCGGTATAGGAGCCCAAAAACCATAACCACCAGGTTCCCAGCAATCATCAGGATCTTGAACATTAACCTCAACTACTATGATCATCCACCCTTTTTTGCCCTGTGATTTAAAAAAATAAAAATAAAATGTATTCAAAGCTTGTTGCTCTGCTTTAAAATGAAATTCAAATTACTGCATTTTCCTTCCTTCATTGTCTCTTGCCTTGTGGGACCCTCAGGCGTGCCTTTACGTTACCCATTTACAACTTGCTGATAAACTTAACATTGCTTTCTGTCCAATTTCCAACTGCACTGATTACCTGATTCATGTTTTAAAAAAAAAAAATTTTAATTGAAAAACTTGTGGCAATTCTTAAACCACCATGACAATTGAATTGTTTAAGAAAGTTCTGCAGTTGCTGAAAAATTGAAGGTAGACAAAAATGTTGGAGAAACTCTGTGGTCTCTGCGGAAAGCTGAAAGGGGAGGAGATGGGAAGATGTTGAGGCAGCATCTATGGAGTGAAGGAAGAGGTGATGTTTTGGGTCGAGACCCTTCTTCAGACTGATGTGGGGGTGGGGGGGGGGGGGAGCGGGAAGAAGAAAGGGAGAGGCAGAGACAGTGGGCTGTGGGAGAGCTGGGGAGGGGAAGGAGGGAGAATGCATGGACTACCTGAAATTGGAGAAGTCAATGTTCACACTGCTAGGGTGTAAACTACCCAAGCAAAATATGAGGTGCTGCTTCTCCAATTTGCGGTGGGACTTGCCTTGGCCATTGAGGAGGCCCAGGACAGAAGGGTTGGATTCGGAATGGGAGGGGGAGTTGAACTGCTGAACCACCGGGAGATCAGATTGGTTAATACGAACTGAGCGGAGGTGTTGGGCGAAGCGATCGCCAAGCCTGCACTTGGTCTCACCGATGTACAGCAGTTGCCACCTAGAGGAGCGGATGCAGTAGATGAGGTTGGAGGAGGTGCAGGTGAACCTCTGCCTCACCTGGAAAGACTGCTTGGGTCCTTGGATGGAGTCGAGGGAGGGAGGTAAAGCGACAAGTGTAGCATTTCCTGCGGTTGCAAGGGATCGTGGCGGGGGTGGTTTGGGTGGGAAGGGACAAATTGACCAGGGAGTTACAGAGGGAGCGGTCTCTGCGGAAAGCTGAAAGGGGAGGAGATGGGAAGATGTGGCCAGTGGTGGGATCCTGTTGGAGGTGGCGAAAATCACAGGACGGATTTTAAAAAGTGATGGGTCCCTCTGGTGCGGCACGATCTAGATAACACCAGCTGAGCTCAAGAGCCACTGCACCACTTCTTGCTGGATATTATGAAATCATTGATACGGGCTTTAGACCTTAATTGGCTTCATCTTTATGCAGTGAAAACGAGTTTGTAGCTGCTCTGGTGGAAACAGCTCAGTAACACTGGAGTGTCGGTGGGTCAAAACTGTTTAATTGTTATCAATACTTAAAATGAACAATGACATTCTAGCTTGCAGCAGAATCCAGATTCCTGAGTTTGGGGAAAGAGAACTCCTGATGGAGAGGTATAGGGCAGTAAAAAAAAAGGGCGGACACGGTGGCGCAGTGGTAGAGTTGCTGCCTTGCAGCGCCGGAGACCCGGATTCGATCCCAACTACGGGTGCTGTCTGTACGGAGTCTGTACATTCTCTCCATGATCTGCGTGAGTTTTGTCAGGGTGCTTCAGTTTCCTCCCACACTCCAAAGACGTACAGGTATGTAGGTTGACTGGCTTGGTAAATGTGAAAATTGTCCCTAGTGTATGTAGGATAGTGTTAATGTGCGGAGGTCGCTGGTCAACGCGAACCCGATGGGCCAAAGGGCCTGTTTCCGTGCTGTATCACTATCCTTGGAATGCTCGCTTTCTCTATATCATTTGGCTAATGTAAGCTGTAAATACCTTAGTCTCACACGGGTTGAAGCATAAGCATCTTTATTGTCTAGTTCATCATCACATATGCAGTACATCACACGTTCAATCTACTGCAGCTACTGCCAGGCAGCAGGCGAGTTCTTACACTATAAATCATACAATTAGGCGGAGTTATAATTACTAAGCATTCTGATTGGCTAACATATGCAATAGCCAATCTACATCTCTTCTTGTATAAATGAAAAAGCAACTAAGGCATTTCAAACTATTACAAATAAATAATAGTGGGGTTAAACATAATCGCCATATCTAATAGGTGGCTTGCTAACCCACCCGCTCCTCGTACGGTATGGGAAAATTGCAAATATGGGAAACATGCAATAGCCAATCTACATAAGCATTCCCAACACTCTTTTTTGTTTTCCTGGATAAGCTTTTATTTTTCTTTTGGGGGTGAAAAAAAAACCATCCTGAAATTTTTGATGCTCCGGTTTTTAACTTGAAATTTTTTCAAATATATGTTAAATTCCTGAAGCCAATGATACATTAAGCAAACTCTCCTATCAGCTGGTACACAAAAATGCTGGAGAAACTCAGCGGGTGCAGCAGCATCTATGGAGCGAAGGAAATGGGTGACGTTTCGGGCCGAAACCCTTCTTCAGACTGATAGGGGGTGGGGGGGGGGAGAGAAGGAAGGAAAAAGGAGAGGAGGAGGAGCCCGAGGGCGGGGGGATGGGAGGAGACAGCTCGAGGGTTAAGGAAGGAGAGGAGACAGCAAGGGCTAGCAAAATTGGGAGAATTCAATGTTCATGCCCGCCGGCCGCAGACTACCCAGGCGGAATATGAGGTGCTGTTCCTCCAATTTCCAGTGTTGCTCACTCTGGCAATGGAGGAGTATAAGGGAATATCAGCAGGCTGTTTTGATAGGGTGATGTGTTTGAGAATTGGATAGAATCCCCAGCTTCCTAACCAGATTAATCTCGGCACTGCTCTATGTTGAAGGAAACCTGGGAGCAGATAACTTGGGAGTCACTCAGCATGGAAACAGGCCATTCTGCCCAATTCATCCATGCCAACCAAGATGCACTTGAAGTCCATCAGTCTGAAGAAAGGTCTCGACCCGAAACATCACCCATTACTTCTCTCCAAAGATGCTGCCTATCCCACTGAGTTACTCCAGCATTTTGTGTCCACCTTCGATTTAAACCAGCATCTTCAGTTCTTTCCTACGCAAGATGCACTTGTTCTGCTTGACCAATATCTCCCCGCCCCCCCCCCCCCCAAAAAAAAGAAAACAAACTTTCCTATCTAAATACTTGTCCAAATGTCTATTAAATATTGTTATAATGTCTGCCTCAACTACTTGCTCAGGCTGCGTGTTCCATATACGTACCTCCCTCTGTATGAAAAAGTTTCCCCCAGGTTCTCTCTAGTCCTTGGTTCCCCAACCTTATGGAAAGGGCTGTGAATTCATCTCATCTATGCCCTTCATAATTCTATACATATTACAACATCCCCTCCAGTCTCCTGCGCTTCAACAAATAAAGCCTTTTCAACAGCGCTTCAAGGAATACAGTTCGAGCCTGTTAAACATCTCCCTATAAATCAGTTTCTTGAGTCTGTCTATCTTCATACATTTTGAAACATTTAGTACCACCTCTGCTGTAATGAGGACCATCGCTAAGACATCCCCATTAACTTTCCTGTGTTCCCTGGTCTTGTATGCTTTTCCTTTGTCAAAGCAGAGGAGAAATATTTATTGAGGGCCATGCCCAACTTCTGCCACATCTCCAAACATAGATATCTACTTTGGTCTTCGAGGGCCACTATTCTCTCTCAGGTTGGTCTTTTTTTTCCCTCCTTAATATTCTAATAAAATCTATTTGAATTCTCGTTAACCTTCTTTACCAATCAACCTTTATTGTCATCTTGCAAAGCAACAGTTGTACAGTGCAAAATGAGAAGACGTTTCCCAGGGAATACCGGAGCATCGCACATGAAACTTCAAACATTTCACACATAATAACAGTAAAAACAATCCAGTCCCTGATGAAACAGTATAAATAGTTAAAAGCAGGTAAAACAGCAACATTAAAATACAGTAAAAAACAGTCATTAAAATGTCCAGGGCAGCTGATTTCAGACAGCGGCTCTGGAACAGTTCTTGTACCGAGGGTAGGGAGACGCCAATGATCCTCTCTGCTCCCCTCACTACCCTCTGCAGAGCCTTTCTGGCTGAGCAGTTACAGTTGGAGTACCACGTGTTCATGCAGTATGTGAGTACAGACTCCACCGTGCCCCTGTAAAAAGTCCTGAGGATGTTGGTGGGGAGTGAGGCCTGTTTGAGTTTCCTCAGGAAGTGCAGTCGCTGATGGGCCACAACCAAAGCTGGTTGTGCTACCTTTTTGCCCTCCTGATTTCTTTCTTCAATTTGCTCCTGCATCCCTTATATTCCTGAATCCCGAGGGATTCACGATTCCCTGAGGTTAATGTCTGACACATACTACCTTTTTTTCTGATGGAGTTCATTCAGAGTTCCTTAATCCTGCCAGCCTTGCCCTTCACTCTGGCAGGCACATTCTGACCTTGAACTTTACCTGTCTCATATTTAAAAGCTTCCCTTTGCCCATAAACCATTGTTTCAAATCAACTTTTGCATGCTTCTGTCTAATGATGTTAAAATTCATCTTGCCGCAACTTGGTAGTGATCTTGGTTTTCTTCCTGTTTCCTTTGCCTTTCTATCTGCCAAGAAGAGGCTGCTGAATTCTTAAATCCCTTAGTATTTTCAGTTTTGCGAATTATGGCAGCGTTTTCCTTTTTTTAGATTAATATTATGCCCTGCAAATGATTCATCACCTTGGGCTAACATTACCTTCGTTCAAACTGGGATGATTTCTTCTTAAAGTCAACTGAAGGCAGAATGAGCTGTATTGTAATTTCCTCAGTCTTTTTTTTTCCATGCATGAATTGTAATGTTCCTCCATTTTTTGTATTGAATTCCATGCAACGGCTTCTATATCACAATGTAGACCAAAGATCCTATAACAAGCAAGATAGGTCACTCAACGAAAAAGACGTAGTACGGTCATGGGCAGATTCATGGGTAATTTTCGGCCCCATTTCCGTAACCGGCTTCCGTCTCCGCACCAAAGATCCGATCCCATAGGATACTAGTGCGGAGACTGAAGCTGGTTACGGAAACATCCTCGTAAAAATAAAAGTTATTTGGGAAAAATCTTCTCCTCATTTTCAGAATTATAATTTATTAACACAAACTGTTCCCCCGCAACGCTGATGACACTGCGAGTCGGGTTGGGTCGGGTTACTGAAATGGATGAAAAAAAGGCCCACGTACCGCTCCGTTGCATACTACGCATCAGCCCATTGCATTTAGAAGGAGTGGTCTATCTTGCTTGCTATAGGATCTTTGATGTAGACCATTGTGAATCCATTGTATGTTAAATGAGCTTTACCCCAGTGAGAAGGGGATCCAAATATTAATGCTTTTTAGCGGTTTGTAGTGCTGAAATTGTACAGTAAACTCTCATTTTAACTTTTAACAATGTTTTAACGATTTAGCAAATCCACATCTGTTTAATTGTTTCATTATTTTTATATTAACCTGTGTACTCTTGTTTCCCCCCCGGTGTGTTGCATTTTCAATAGCAAGTGTACATGTTAATGTTTTAATTTAACCCTCGTTAGTTGTATGCAAAAATTTATCTTCATTTTAAATCTGATGTATGATGGAGCGCAAGACAAAATCTTAATCATTGGTTCCACGACAAACCCAATATCATTGCAGACCAGTAACAAACAAGGCTGCACCTTAACCCAACATTTCTCTCTCTCTTTCTCGGCACAGTGCTGAGACTCGTTACTAACAAGAGTTCCTGGTGCTATGGATCTAATTTGAACAATGGTAAACCTGCTCACTTTCTGTTGCCTGCACGGCAAAACCAAGGTCACTTCAACTTCTGTCCATGAGCGGCAATATGCAGATAACTTTTATACATGACTGTTTTTGGTAGCTGAGCTGCAAGTCCTTATCAATTTGTTCACTAAAGCATTTTAGTGATTGGGCAATATGTTCGGTGTTCAAGAAACAGTTGTTTTTTATTAACCTGCCCCCGTTGCCCAGCACAATGGGACACTAGCATAAAGGAACGGTTCCCATATCTCAGGAGCATTGAACCCAATCACATCAAAGGAATGGCCAAGAAAGCACATCACTCCCACATTCATATCAGCTCCCTGCAGGTCTGTCTCCACTAACTCTTCCAAATTCATTGGCAAGATTAGCAAATCCATGTCTGTTTAATTGTTTCATTATTTTTAGATTAACCTATGCACTCTTGTTTCCTTGTGTGTTGTTTTTTCAATTGCACACATTAATGTTTTATTTTCCATGCAAGGACAAAGGATATGTTCATATCATCCCTTTTATCGTGTGAATTGCCTTCACATAGTGACTGACCATAATTTTGTTTAAGCTCATTGACATAGTGATTGAACGAACTGCTTTATAACAGAACAATTTTTTTTTAAAAGGACCAACTAATAATCCTGCTAGCAGACCTTATACATTCCGTTTCATTCAATCTTAGGTTAATAGTTCGTCTTATCTACAGTTTTCATCAAGATAATACATCCTTAAGGCAAACTTTAAGCTCGAGGCTGTTTGAGTTCCAGATGCTGCCACTTTTGCTGTTATGTCATGGGTGTGGAATGAATTTAACTCCATTCGAAATAAAGTTTTTAGCACATGTTGTGAGATGCAGTTTAATTGGAGAATCAGTCAACTTCCTGTGTTGTATTTTTGTGGTAAATCAATAACCACATTTGAATGAACATTTTCTGAAATTTAGTGCCATTGTTGGTGTAATAAATATTAACATATTTATTGAAAAAAACATCTATTGTACATCAGATTTGAGGTATTTGTGAATGTGTCTTTTTAATCTGTAGTATGGTTGTCAGTCCCAGGAGTATATCAAATGGACGTTTTATTGTATTGAACATGCTCACTCTCTCTCCTGATCCCTTTTCCTCCTGCCCACCTTGCACCTTATCTGTCTATCTTGTCTCGCAAGGCTTTGAACTGGTTATCTACTTCTGAAGCTTTGGAGTTATTTGAGAAGTCCACTCAAAAACAATTGGGATACATTTTTCATCTCGGCCATGCCAAAACGGGTGCAAGAGTGTGTAGTGAAGAAATGTTCCAACTCACCTCGAGCATGCCTGTCAATGGGAGACCTCTGAGCCTCGGGGGAGGAGCTGTACAACATTAAGGTCATAAGTAATTGGAGCAGAATTAGGCCATTCGGCCCATCAAGTGTACTCCGCCATACAATCATGGCTGATCTATCTCTCCCTCGTAACCCCGTTCTCCTGCCTTCTCCCCATTCTTGGGATATACTCCTTCTCTGCAGGCTGGAACAAGGCAACTTTTGTGTGTGCCTGTGAACTGAGGAGATCATAGGAGGAAAAGGAACACTTTATCACATGTGAGCAAGCACCGTGAAATTCTTTGCCTGCATACCCAATGTATACAAATAGGAGCCACCTATGGCGCAGATAAAGTTACAAAGCACGCCGGCTCCCTCTTTTGTCCCCTTTCCCCCCACCACCCCCCACCACAGCAGTTCCCCCACGCCGGGTGCCCTTTGTCCTTTGTCCCACCCCCCCATTGTTCTTCCCCACTCCCCTCACGGCAGTCCCTCCATGCCGGGTCATGCTCCAGCAATGATGTTATTTGCTGCCCTTGATGTTCCCTCCCCAACCCACTCGCTCCCAAAGGGAAAGTGATGCATTTTCTGATTAAACTCTACTGTAAAGTAACTATTTTTTCCTGATTGGTTAAAGGTAGTATTGCAAATTTATTTTCCTAATGAAGAGGTATGGGAAACATATTGTTATGGAAATATTTGACCTTTTTCTGTTCAATGAACAAAAACTGTCAAGCTTAAACAAGACTTATGCGATATGTTAATTTTTCCATGTTATCCTACATTGGAAATAACTGGTGGTGTTACCCGTACAAGATGGTCAGAGGTAAGATTATTGAAATTTATAGGCCTATTAACTTGACATCTGTATTGAGAAATTTATGTTTGAATCTCTTTATAAAGAAAGTAGTTGAAGAGTGCTTACCAAGTCATAAATTGAAGCTGATGTGGATTCAGAAGGGAAGGTCTACTGTAACAAATCTACTGGTGTTCTGAGAAATGGTCTGAAAGTTTAAAGTGTATAACTACGTAATATTCATTTTTATTTGTAGAAAAATGAAAGGGAATTGCAGAGTCTTACATTTAATTTTACAACAGCTCTCATTTAATTCAGCTCTATCATTTGTAACGATATAAGCCTTCAAAATAAATCAAATGCTAACTTTCTTTGTATGTATATAGTGCCTTTAAAGTGCATTTGAAGCTAATGAAGTGCGAAATGTACTTTTAAAATGGGACAGCAAAAACACGATCAATTTAATAAGAAATTGGGTGAATGAGGGACAAAAGGGCTCAAATTTTCCATTTCTTGTAATCTGGTTGTTTTTAGAGATGAGCTATCACAAGGATCAAGAATTATGACCGATACAGGAGTGAATCAGGAGCCAAGCCAGTGTCTGGACTTCTGAACAACACATGTAATAAGGCCTTTGGTAGAAATGCACATATGTTTGTGCCTGTTGAGAATTCCTCTCCTGTACTTCCTTCTCCAAATTATTCTCAATTGATAAACCTGCTTGTGCTTGACATAGGCTAGCACTTGAACAAATGGTGGGGGGAATTGTAGGTGGACTGGGTGGATTGAGAATGCTTGGAGTGAGGTGGGTGATGGGGAGATGATTCGCTCAGAGGACAAGGTTTTGTTTGTTGTTCTCAAGAAAAACTTGCTGCTACTTCGGACCCACGAATGGTGCTTTAAAAGGAATTTTTCTATGAATCCAGCTGGCTTGTCTCCGTTTAACTGCCTATTACTTGAAGCCAGGAAACCTAGCCAAATTACACACGATAATCTTGCTAATGGAAGCATGAAGCCCACTTAGAAGGTTTCGGAGACAGCCTTGTATGTATGTGTGGATTGATAGTCGTCACTTGCAACTGTCTACACGGATTCATGGCAAAGGAGGTAATTTACAAAAGTGTAACAACTTTATAATTTATTTATTCTGTAGTGGGCGATTAAATTAATCTCCATTGTTTCCTCCTTCACGGTCTTCCATTAAAAAGATGGATCATTCTGGTTAGTTTTTTGTAAATTATTTAAAGACCCAGCTGGAATCCAGGCTGCATGTGTGCAGCAGCTCCAACCTGTTGGAAAGAACCTTGTACAGGCATCTTCCATTCAGCAATGTGTGGTTTAGAATCTGTCATGTCACGGCCCTCGTGGATAATTTCAACAGCATCAAGCCATTGGATGTTTGGATATCAATGTTGCCACTCTGAGTGTGTTTGACGTTCCTTCAACGAGGAACGAATTGAAAGAGGAACACTAGCCTTAGAGCAATGAGCTTTGTCATCAGGAACAAGCTGGTCCAAGCGGTGTTTCAGTTGCCCCACCAACAGAATTTCCAATTGGCGCGTTCTAACCTGGGGCCAACATACTGTTGTCATACATGCACAAGGTGTGAGAACAAGGGGAACTTTCACTCCAATCTTAAAAAAATAATTCCCTCAACCCAATGGGAAGAGGAACTGATCCGCCTGGGCGACTTAAATACTAAGACATGCAATCCTCTGCCAAGGCGCGATCAACAAGGATACAGTAGAGAAGGCTAAATCCAATGGTCCTCCTCTTGAGATAATGCCCGAGTCACAGCTTTGTCATAGCAAATATCCTGTTCCGACTATCAGCAAGTGGAAAACTTCATGATAACATCCCTAGTTCAAGCACTTGTCAGGTTATGGTGGATGGAGAGAGTGCAGGATGCTCAGCAACTCATTGACAGCCGTGACATGCATGGATTCTTCAGTGCTGCAAAACCTATTGATGCTCCCAATACCCACTGAGAGCCAAGAACAAGGGCACCTACTGTAGCAATGTTACAAAATTTTGAGATTTTAAAAATCAAGTCTGTAATTTATCCCATCAGATAAAGCATAAAAATAAGTTTAATTTGACACCTAATTCACTTTCATATCTCAAGTATTTAAAATGTTATGGCCATTTTCATACTCGGAAATGAGCATCTTGTTCCCTATTGATTTTCTATGGACATAACAAAAAAGCTGTGATCGTGAACAGTCAAAAGCCCATAACTTTCTTAAAAATTAAGAGAACTGAATGAAATTTTCAGTTATCATAGATTGAAGCATTCTGAAACAAATATAAAATAATCTTACTTGGATGACCTGAAATTAAAGCATATAATTAGTTAGTTACCTAATTGTAGCTAATTTCAGACTTCAATTACTAGATCTAAACATCTATCCATTTCTTAATAAATGATTAACATTTTTAAATAGCCTAAATGTCCAAATAATATTCACAAATAATTCACAATAAAACATGATTTTTAAATCTCATTTACATTAATTTATAGACCAAATGGAAGGAATTTAGTGTTCAATTGCTGTAAATAAATGCCCATTTTAAATCAGCTTTCCAGTGGGTCCCTGTGGAACGCGCTGGTTTGGAACGTTCACATTGCGGTAGATTTGTGCCCCCCAAATGCCCAGAAAAATACTGCGGGATATAATGGGCCCAAAATGAGCTACTCGCAACATTAAACTTTGTATAAAGGGATCTTAAGAAGCCCTTTTTAATGTAAAAATATACAACCTACCTTCAGTTATTTGCTCTATGAGACCCTGCGGTTGCTGGTGGTCGCGGGTTTAGAGATTGATTTTTAAACTACTATAACTATTATACGAGGCCTTTAAAACTAATAATAGCTTTTGCGACGGGGTCTTCCAGCGATTTTTCGTTAATAATTAACTAGGCTGAACATCTTCGATTTGAACAGCCTAGAGAAAATCGCGTTTTAAACCCGCCCCCTCTAAACGGCGCCAAAATCGCGCACACCCGCAGCGGCAGATTTTCAACGACGCTTCAGGTAGGCTTTGCAACATACCTACCTACTGGAAGGAATACCTTAAATCACGGCTCTGCCCTTTATTGAGTCCATCCCACAGCAACCTAAATATTTGTGCCACCGTAGTTGTCACTGATGCAGACCAGGGGAACCCCCTTTTCATTCCGGCCAACTCAAGTTGCTGCCCTGAATTCATTTTTTCTTTGAAAAAACCTTTTTCCTGCATCTTCCCCTTCTCAACATTGGAACTGTTCATGTCTTTGTGAAGGGAAGAGGCCAGCTTGGGACATGCCTGAAGGCCCACTCCTGGTATTTATTGTGTTCCTTCTTTTGCACGTATCCTTGGCAGCCGCTGCCATACACCATCCTCTTTGTGATAACCTGTTGAAAGTAGTCACAAAGGATCTCGTCAGGTTCCTCAGATCACCCTGTACAACTTTCTGCACCAGATCCTCCTTCTTCAGGAATAGAAGCACATCCTGTGACCTTGCTTGAGGGCCATCCTGGCACAGCCTATACAGAATTCACAAAATACTGCCCAGAAATTTGAGATAAGGAATAAAATCCACTCTTACAATTTGTTTATATGGGAAAGAAGTAAACACAATTTTGTTTACACTAATTTCTATGTGACCACACTGATAATGGAGTTTCACATTGCAGAAAATCGTGATACAGATAGTTTCTCAGGAATGGAACCTCTCCACTGAACCCTGAGCGTGTATGCAGCACTTTTTCTATCAAACCTCCGACTTCCCCTCAATCTGTGGTCTATTTCCTTGCTGGCTTGAACATCCCAGGCAATGCAAGGTCTTTAAGGTGTGATGTTCTGATTCTGATCAAATGTGAATAAAGGGATTTCCTGTTCTTTTATTTTGTTATGTAATCTCCCCAGTGGTTAACTTATTGCCATGCTCATTTCCGTTGATAAATATTTTCAGACGTGAGCTGAGCTGTTGCTGTATCCTTGATCAAAGTATATCCCAAAAGGATATACCTTGTGCTAAATGATTTGAAAAAATGTATTGTACTGTAAAATTCCCCTTTGGTGAGTGGTGACCTGGATGTGAAGTATTTCACAAAACATTTTATTCTAAGTGGGTAAATGTTCCAGAGGAAAAACATAATTTGAAATATTCCTTAGAAGGCTAAGGAAATTTGGCATGTCTCCATTGACTCTGTTTCCTATTTCTACAGATGCACCTTAGAAAGAATGCTACCCAGATGCAACGTGCAGGAAGGAACTGCAGATGTCGGTTTACACCGAAGATAGAGCTCTTAAAGATAGTTAAGGGATATGGGAAGAAGGCAGGAACGGGGTACTGATTGTGGATGTTCAGCCATGATCACATTTCATGGCGGTGCTGGCTCGAAGGGCTGAATGGTCTATCCCTGCAACTATTGTCTATTGTCTATAAGATGGACACAAAATGCTGGAGTAACTCAGCTGGACAGGCAGCATCTCTGGGTTCCTTCATTCTATCCAGAGATGCTGCCTGTCCCGTGAGTTAATCCAGCATTTTGTGGCTATCCAGATGCATCATGGCTTCATACAGCAACAGCTCTGCCCAACCCTGCATAAAATTACTGGGAGTTGTGAACAAAGTCCAGTCTGTCACCCTCCTCCACCCTCGACTCTACCTATACTTAACGCTCCCTTGAGAAAGCAGCAAACATAATCAAGGATAAACACAAAATGCTGGAGTAACAGGCAGCATCCATGGATAGAAAGAATGGGTGATGTTTCAGGTCAAATTTAGAAACGTCACCTGTTCCTTCTCTCCCGAGATGCTGCCTGTCCCGCTGAGTTACTCCAGTATTTTGTGTCTATCTTTGGTTTAAACCAGCATCTGCAGTTCCTTCCATAATCATAATCAAGGACATGTCTTCTCTCTTCCCTGCCAGGTCGTTCTTTATTTTCCCCGGTTATGGGGAGGCAACATCGTACCAGATTAGAGAATAGCTTCTTCCCCACGGTTGCCAGTGACTTTTGAATATATCTCATCTGTTCAGGATGAATTTCTGATATGCTAATCCACATCATCGCGACCCTTGCACTTTTTGAAAATCTGTACTTTGTCTATAGCTGGATTGCCATATTCTACATTTTGTTTATTTTGCCTCTTGTACTAACTGATGTACTCAGGTATGGTACAAATTTGCCTACATAGCACTTAATACAAAAGTTTTTCACTGTACCCTGGTGCACATTAACATAATAAAGCAATACTATGCTATACTATAAATATATAACAGGTTTAATAGCAATGATTTTTATGCTAAAATCAAGTGACAATGACAGAGGTGTCTGGTTATAGGGCAGAGGTAGGAGAATTGGTTTGGAGAACGAGATAGATCAGCCATGATTGAATGGCAAATAGACGATGGCCGAATGGCCTAATTCTACTCCTATTCCTTATGACCTTATGACACTGGAGATACAAATTGCAGGAAGAATGTGACCATTAAGAGTGTTTCAACTGGTGATGGTACTTGTATTAAATGTCAGTTGTAAAAAAAAACGTTGGAAGTTACAATGGGAATTCTAATGTTTAGCTCCAAGAACAGGTTGTGACTATCAGTGTGTGATAGATGTTCAGTTTGGGTTAGTTTTCCTTGAGTCAGTCATAATATAGGAAATTAGGGAGTTTAGCAAAATGGAATCTTATTTGAAATTGAGGTATGCATTTTTTTTTTTTCGTGAGTAAAGGTTCCATATTTAAAATCAATATACTGCAGGTTTGACAAGGGAGTTCCACACACTGGAGATTTCAAAAGAAACTCTACCAAAATGCTTGCCTAGAACCAGCAATTCATGTCATGCCTCCTTGTTCTGGCTTCCCTTGCCTCCTACAATTGTTCATAGTGGTTATTCTCTAAGACTTGACGTCAGTGTAAATGGAGGCTTGCACACGGCCATTCTTCTTAGTAGGGGTGACTGCAACGTGTATATTTATGCAGGTTTTGGAATCATGTAATGGCATCTGATGTAGCTGCGTGAATTGGACTTGTATCCTGGAAACGAGAAGGGATAGTTTAATGTTGTGTTCCAGTGCGTGCCTTTTGCTGTTGCAGTTGCATGCACACTTATTGCATGTTGACAGTGTCAAAGAAAAAACAGTGTCCTGTGTGAACATGTGTGTGGAGTAAATCTTGGTGTGGACTTTCTGGTGGACCTCTCCTTTCCCTTGCGAACAGAAAGTAAATTGGGATGGTGTGTTGATTTTTCCCCTTTAGGCCCTGTGGATACGGTTGATCCAGTGGCACATACATGTCAGTACAAAAGCTGATTGAAAAAATGGTCTCGGTCATATTTTCCACTATTTGTAATCACATGAAGGTCAGTGTTGGGTCCCATTGTATGAAGATGATGTGGTTTGTGGGAATATATTTTGAGTACCTTGCAAACCTTTTTTTCTCAAAAGAACTTATTGTTTACAAAATAACTTCAAGTCATTTTCTAAACCAGTTTGAGAAGTGAGGCAGCACAGAATATTTGGCTTGTACAAGGTAATCTGTGCCCAACATAGGTTTAACTACCAGTTAAGCATCTCCTTGTCCATTAGAAATAGTTCCTGAATCATGAGAATGATTGTCGAGGGGTAGCACAATAGCACAGCGGTAGAGTCGCTGCCTTACAATGCCAGAGATTTGGGTTTGATCCTGACTACAGGTGGTGTCTGCACAGCGTTTGTGCTTTCTCCCTGTGACTGTATGGGTGTCTCTGGATACTCTAGTTTCCTCCAATGCTTCAAAGATGTTCAGATTTGTAGTTTAATTGACCAGTAAATTAGCCCTGTAGTACTAGTGTACGGAGGATGGCTGGTCGTTGCGGACTCGGTGGGCTAAAGGGCCTGTTGTCACGCTGTATCTCTAAATTCTTAAATGCACATAATTTAAATTTGTTCCTAATTTATTTTTCTGAAACTTGTATCTGACTATCACCCTTTTGTTGATGTGAAAGGTCTCTGAACCCACACCAGGTCCAAACAACTGGTTTCCTAGCACAACTCTTATCAAGTTGCTGCAGGCTGCTACGCACTTGGCCAGCTGACTCCAGGAGGGTTCCAATATTCTAGTTCAGTTGGAAAACCATCAGCAAAAACCTTTCAACGTTTGGGATTTCTGTGTTTATTCATGCTTGCATGAGACTTCCAAACTTCCTGAAAGAGCTGCCAGCGTTTCTTGGGGGAAATTGGAACCATAATTGCGAGGAAAGCACAGGATTGTCCTTTCCTTGGTCAGCCAATTGTTTGCAAAATATATATGAGCAAACTGCTTTTTGGGACCCTTGCAGTTGCAAGTCGGCTCGTGCGATTGTCTCCTCTTCTGTAAGTTAATTGGCCACGAATCTCTCTCTGCACTGGAGAATTCAAAGGCTCTTAACAACTTGCACATTTTTATATGTACACAAGCAACAATTTCCCATGGTATTATGAAATTGTTTATGCAAATCAGGTAATTTTAACTAACACATTCCCAAGAGAATGTTTTGTTTTTAAAATAGTAATTCCATTTCTGTTGCATCTGCACGGATGTGTTCACCAGGTTCCTCCTGTAAATGTGACCCGTGTCGCGTATGTGCATAACTTTGTAGACACGTGAGCTATTGTGGTGAACATGTCCAAGTCATAAAACAATTTCCCTTCTAAAACGGAACTCATTAAAATATAAGAGCAATAATAAATATTTATATTTGTACAATTGATCTGTGTATTGAAGCAATTCCTTGCTACACACAATAACCGTTACATAGTTCATCTGTTTTAATCTTTGAAACCAGCAGCACTTGAGTAAGGACAATAAGCTGAAGACTGAAGGATTGCTTTGAGAACAAAAACCTGGGACAGTAAATATGGTAAAAGAACTCTCCCATATCTTCTGGCTAATAGTTAACCCTCGAGCAATAGATTATCTGGTCGTAATCACATTGGTATTAATGGGAGCTTGCAGTGGGAACATTGGCTGCTGCGTCTCCTACAATTGTAACTATGAAGCCACTTCAAAAGTATTTAATTAGCTCTTTGGGTTATCCTGTAGTTGTAAAATGTAAGTCTTGCTTTTTTCTGTGGCACTTTTATGACAATACTTAACACAACCACTGCATTATCAGTGAAGTTGAAAGGCACTTAACAACTTGCACATTTTTTATATTTGTGTTTTCCCAAGCAGCTTGATTCCCCACGGAATGATCCACTGTTTTCCAGTAATACTTTCATTTGACAGTTAACAATGGTCCAAATATTTCTTTAGTTGTGGTGATTTTATGGGGACTGTGTACAGAGGGAAGATTTTTTATATCCCAGACATTATTATGGAGTAGAATCTGGAATGCATCGCCTGATAGAATGTAAAGATTGATGTTTATTTGTGAAAGTTATTGTTAGTAAGGGGAAAATGCCATGGGTGGCAATAATTGGATAGCTATTAAATAGAGCTGAAAGAAGTATGTTGAGTGAAATGAAATCCTTGGTTTGATTTTATTGCCATATTAAATGCAGCATTGGTCAGTTGGGTCAGTGGATAAGTCATTGGGCTGGGCAAGCAAACTGAAGATCCTGTAGGTGGTGAATCTGTGGAATTCTTTGCCACTGAAGGCTGTGGAGGCCAAGAGAGTGGATATTTTTAAGGCAGAGAAAAATTCTTGCTTAGCCTGGGTGTCTGGGGTTATGGGGAGTAGAATGGGGTTAGGAGGGGGAGATTGATCAGCCATGATTGAATGGCGGAGTACTATTTTAAATTTGGCAGAATGATGCAGCTAGCAGAGCCACTGCTGCACAGTGCCAGAGACCCAGGTTCAATTCTGATCTTGAGTGCTGTCCATGTGTCCAGTTTCACCCTGTGACTGAATATGTTTTCTCCCACATCCCCCCCAAAAATGTGGGTTAGAAGGTTAATTAAGCCACTTTCATCTGTCCCTTGTGCGTAGATGAGTGGTAGAATCTGCAGTGAGTATGTGGAGAGAATTAAAATAAACTGGTATTAATGTAGGATTAGTTTATGCGGATGGTTGATGATCAGTGTGGACTCAATGGGCCAAAGGGCCTGTTTCCATGTCTATCTCTACATGACCTTGCTCATTTTGATTTTAAATGTAGTTGTATCTGTAAAATGGAAGTAGTATATCCTTTCAGATGCCTCCTAACTTCTTGCAAATATATATTTTTCCTTGCCTAAGGTTCCAATTAAAGATGTGTACAATTCTGATGAGATATTGCATGAATAAACTGACGAGGTTGAGGTAGTTTCTACCATAATCACTGTTGTTCCTGAGTAAGAAACAAATCCTTTAATAACCCGGTAGTGGTGCACAACTCATTCTTACCAATGAATCATGTTTGTTTTAAGTGCTTTAATAGCATCGTTGCCCGATTATTGTCAGCTTTTTCAAGTTGATGAGACCATGTGTAAATTTAAATGTGTCAAACATGACTGATGTTTGGAGTAATGGTGTGAATTGCTGCAGTGACTTCTGCATGCATGTTTATCACAGCTCTTTAAATGTTCTTCACAGGATTAGGGAGTTCTCCGGTGTCCTCCTGTTTGATTATTGTGTTATCTAGTTGTGATTTTCCTCTTCCCCTTGAGAAGTCCCATCAAAGCACAGCTATTTGGTAACGGAATGTGATTACCTGTCATCTACTCTGTTGGCTTGCTGCGTGAATCGCTTTCTTTACGTTTTAAAAAAACGTGATTTCCATCAGTATGAGCACTGTATAATATAAGCATAATACTGCTTTTAGTGGGATTTCTTGCAAAGTATATTTGGCATTCTAAGCTTAGTCAAAGCAATGTTTTGCACTGGTTTCTAGATGCATTATGTGGTGTAGTTGGTACGTGAAAAGACAGCATTTTATTGCCTTTACCATTTGTCTGGCACATAGGAAATTTGTATTTTGGAATGGCGGGATCACTTTGATTCACTTTAACCCAATTCCTTGTTTTTTCTTCAGAAGTAACAAGGTTTAATTCCAACTTCACTCGTGGGTGAGTTGATCTGGGGAGGAGGAGGAACACAAGTTGTAGAGCTAGAGGTCATGTTTACTCTGAAAAACAGCAGTTTCAGGCACGCCTCCTGGTCAACTTGGAAGAACTTGTGAAAAATTGTTCAAACTGTTAAATCATTGTTACCGAGCTCACATGTGTCTACTTTGAATCAGCCACTGCTGAAGCATAGAGGTTTCTCAAAGCTCCTTGGGTTACGGTAAAAATGCAAACTGCTTTATGAATAGCTTCATAAAGATTTAACCATTGCTTTATTCTTCCATTTAGTTACCCTGCATTGCTAGTGATCATGTTTTTTTCCTTCCACCTTGAAAGAGCATGTTTTAAGTTTATTATATGTCAATTTAAACTTGCTCTGATTACTTTACTTAAGTCAAATATCTTTATGGACCTTAAGTTGCACAATCAATGTTTGTCGAGTCATTATTCCCGTACCAGTGTTATTGTAACCCCTCATTTCAAGGAATGAGCGGGGTTATTCAAACTTTGAGACGGTTTGTCTGTTTACCGTTAAGTATATACCCAATCATCTTGGACCTATTGACTGTATCCTCAGTCTGCAGAGACCATCACATTTCACGATGTGCCAACAAAATAAAGGGAAAAAAAAAGCCATTTTCCTTGACTATTAGGTAAGCATAGACAGTTGTGTTGTATACTAGTATTAAAGCCAAGAGAGTCATGGGTGTGATTCATATTGTCAGTTAATTTAACCACAGTACAAATGTACAGGCAATTTATAAGTGAAAATAATTCAAAATAATTAAGAAAATGAGATTGGATCCAAAGCCTAACAGTTTATGCATGAGTGAGATACTTAGAAACTGCCAACATGTTGCACAGCAAATGTTTTATAAGCAAGGTAATGAATGGGTGTACAGAATATCAGATTTACATTTAAGTTCTCTATTCACAAATGTGAATTCTCTGTTGAATAAATGTCCATTCTCAAAAGAGTGCACAAGCGAGACCAAGAAACTGTAAATGCTGGAATCAATACAATACAATACAATCAGTTTTATTCGTCACATTGCACATAAAGTGCAAGTGAAATGAATCTTGATCAAAACTGCTGGAGGAAATCAGCTGGTCAGGCAGCATCTGTGGAGGGAATGGAGGGAAAATGTTTTGGGTCACGATCCTTCTTCATTCTGATGGATGGGGGGTGGGGGAGGAGTTAGAAAAGAGAGGTGGTGTTGGGGAAATGCTTGGTAAGTAGTAGGTATATCTGCTAAGGGGAGCTGTGATGGGGTTTGAGATGGTGACAAAGGCAAGAGGAGAGAAAGAAAAAAGGTATCAGATCAGAAAAGGGGAGAAGTAAAATGTGAAGCTGGAGGGAGGGATACAGGTGGAAGAGAACACGGAGGAGAAAGGGGTTTAGTAGCAATATAGAAACATAGAAAATAGGTGCAGGAGTAGGCCATTCGGCCCTTCGAGCCTGCACCGTCATTCAATATGATCATGGCTGATCATCCAACTCAGTATCCTGTACCTGCCTTCTCTCCATACCCCCTGATCCCTTTAGCCACAAGGGCCACATCTAACCCCCTCTTAAATATAGCCAATGAACTGGCCTCAACTACCTTCTGCGGGAGAAAATTCCAGAGATTCACCACTCTCTGTGTGAAAAAAGTTTTCCTCATCTCAGTCCTAAAAGATTTCCCCCTTATCCTTAAACTGTGACCCTTTGTTCTGGACTTCCCCAACATCGGGAACAATCTTCCTGCATCTAGCCTGTCCAACCCCTTAAGAATTTTGTAAGTTTCTATGAGATCCCCCCTCAATCTTCTAAATTCTAGCGAGTACAAACCGAGTCTATCCAGTCTTTCTTCATATGAAAGTCCTGACATCCCAGGAATCAGTCTGGTGAACCTTCTCTGTACTCCCTCTATGGCAAGAATGTATTTCCTCAGATTAGGAGACCAAAACTGTATGCAGTACTCCAGGTGTGGTCTCACCAAGATCCTGTACAACT
The DNA here is from genome assembly GCF_010909765.2 of Amblyraja radiata. NCBI lineage: Eukaryota > Metazoa > Chordata > Chondrichthyes > Rajiformes > Rajidae > Amblyraja > Amblyraja radiata. The sequence continues at coordinate 86,459,797 of NC_045960.1, forward strand.
GCAGTAGAACCTCCCTGCTCCTATACTCAAATCCTTTTGCTATGAATGCTAACATACCATTCGCTTTCTTCACTGCCTGCTGCACCTGCATGCCTACTTTTAATGACTGGTGTACCATGACACCCAGGTCTCGTTGCATCTCCCCCTTTCCTAATCGGCCACCATTCAGATAATAATCTACTTTCCTGTTTTTGCCACCAAAGTGGATAACCTCACATTTATCCACATTATACTGCATCTGCCATGCATTTGCCCACTCACCCAGCCTATCCAAGTCACCTTGCAGCCTCCTAGCATCCTCCTCACAGCTAACACTGCCCCCCAGCTTTGTGTCATCCGCAAACTTGGAGATTTTGCATTCAATTCCCTCGTCCAAATCATTAATATATATCGTAAATAGCTGGGGTCCCAGAACTGAGCCTTGCGGTACCCCACTAGTCACTGCCTGCCATTGTGAAAAGGACCCGTTTACTCCTACTCTTTGCTTCCTGTCTGCCAGCCAGTTCTCTATCCACATCAATACTGAACCCCCAATACCGTGTGCTTTAAGTTTGTATACTAATCTCTTATGTGGGACCTTGTCGAAAGCCTTCTGAAAGTCCAGATATAACGCATCTGGAAAGTCCAGATCTCCCTTATCCACTCTACTAGTTACATCCTCGAAAAATTCTATAAGATTCGTCAGGCATGATTTACCCTTCATAAATCCATGCTGACTTTGTCCAATGATTTCACCACTTTCCAAATGTGCTGCTATCCCAACTTTAATAACGGATTCTATTATTCTATTCTATAACGTTAGACTAACTGGTCTGTAATTCCCCGTTTTCTCTCTCCCTCCCTTTTTAAAAAGTGGGGTTACATTAGCTACCCTCCAATCCTCAAGAACTACTCCAGAATCTAAAGAGTTTTGAAAAATTATCACTAATGCATCCACTATGTCTGGGGCTACTTCCTTAAGTACTCTGGGATGCAGCCTATCTGGCCCTGGGGATTTATCGGCCTTTAATCCATTCAATTTACCTAACACCACTTCCCGGCTAACCTGGATTTCACTCAGTTCCTCCATCTCATTTGACCCTCGGTCCCCTGCTATTTCCGGCAGATTATTTATGTCTTCCTTAGTGAAGACAGAACCAAAGTAGTTATTCAATTGGTCTGCCATTTCCTTGTTCCCCATGATCAATTCACCCGTTTCTGACTGCAAGGGACCTACATTTGTTTTAACTAATCTTTTTCTCTTCACATATCTATAAAAGCTTTTGCAGTCAGTTTTTATGTTCCCTGCCAGTTTTCTTTCATAATCTATTTTCCCTTTCCTAATTAAGCCCTTTGTCCTCCTCTGCTGGTCTCTGAATTTCTCCCAGTCCTCTGGTAGGCTGCTTTTTCTGGCTAATTTGTACGCTTCATCTTTTGTTTTGATACTATCCCTGATTTCCCTTGTATCCACGGATGCACTACCTTCCCTGATTTATTTTTTTGCCAAACTGGGATGAACAATTGTTGTAGTTCATCCATGCAGTCTTTAAATGCCTTCCATTGCATATCCACCGTCAACCCATTAAGAATCAATCGCCAGTCTATCTTGGCCAATTCACGTCTCATACCCTCAAAGTTACCTTTCTTTAAGTTCAGGACCCTTGTTTCTGAATTAACGATGTCACTCTCCATCCTAATGAAGAACTCAACCATATTATGGTCACTCTTGCCCAAGGGGCCACGCACAACAAGACTGCTAACTAACCCTTCCTCATTACTCAATACCCAGTCTAGAATAGCCTGCTCTCTCGTTGGTTCCTCTACATGTTGGTTTAGAAAACTATCCCGCATACATTCCAAGAAATCCTCTTCCTCAGCACCCTTGCCAATTTGATTCACCCAATCTATATGTAGATTGAAGTCGCCCATTATAACTGTTTTACCTTTGTTGCAGGCATTTCTAATTTCCTGTTTGATGCCATCCCCAACTCCACTACTACTGTTAGGTGGCCTGTACACAACTCCCACTAGCGTTTTCTGCCCCTTAGTGTTTCGCAGCTCTACCCGTATCGATTCCACATCCTCAAAGCTAATGTCCTTCCTTTCTATTGCGTTAATCTGCTCTCTAACCAGCAACATTTCCCCACTTCCTTTCCCTTACTGTCTATCCCTCCTGAATATTGAATATCCCTGGATGTTCAGCTCCCAGCCTTGGTCACCCTGGAGCCATGTCTCCGTGATCCCAACTATATCATAGTCATTAATAGCTATCTGCACATTCAACTCATCCACCTTATTACGAATGCTCCTTGCATTGAGACACAAAGCCTTCAGGCTTGTTTTTACAACACTCTTACCCCTTATACTATTATGTTGAAAAGTGGCCCTTTTGATTTTTGCCCTGGATTTGCCGGCCTGCCACTTTACTTTTCACCTTGCTACCTATTGCTTCTACCCTCATTTTACACCCCTCTGTCTCTACGCTCACACATTTAAGAAACCCTTTCCCTTTAACTCCATCCTCGACTATCCCATTTGACACCCCACCCCCCTTATTCAGTTTAAAACCACCCGTGTAGCAGTGGCAAACCTGCCTGCCAGAATGCTGGTCCCACACCTGTTAAGATGCAATCCGTCCCTTTTGTACAGTTCCCCCTTACCCCAAAACAGATCCCAGTGATCTAAGAATCTAAATCCCTGCCCCGTGCACCAGTTCCTCAGCCACACGTTCAGGTCCCGTATCTCCCTGTTCCTGCTCTCGCCAGCACGAGGAACTGGAAGCAAACCGGAGATAACAACCCTGGAGGTCCTGCTTTTCAGCATTTTTCCGAGCTCTCTAAAGTCACGCTGCAGAATAGTCATCCCCTTCTTTCCGACATCGTTTGTGCCGACATGCACTACCACTTCCGGATGTTCACCTTCGCCCTTGAGGATTTTCTGCAATCTGTCCATGTCATCCTTGATCCTGGCACCAGGAAGGCAGCACACCTTCCTCGCATCCCGTCTGTTGCCGCAGAAACCCCTGTCCATACCTCTCACAATGGAGTCTCCCACTACAAGGGCGTTGCCTGCCTTAGGCCTTTTTGGTTTTGGATCAACAGCCCTATTCGCATCGCAAGCCAGTCCGCTGCTCAGTGTAAACACGTCTTCTGTCCCTACAGCTTCTAAGTGGGTGAACCTGTTCACAAGAGGTACAACACCCGGGGACGTTGGCATTCCATGCTTCCCTCCCTTTCTCACTATCTCCCACCTTCTCACTTCCAGTACCTTAGGTGTAACAATCTTACTGTAGGACTTGTCGAGGAACGACTCCGTTTCTCGGACGAACCGGAGGTCATCCACTTGCTTCTCCAGTTCCCCAACACGGTCCTTCAGGAGCTCTACCTGGATGCATTTCTCGCATTTGTAGCAGCCAGAGGCACCAGCGGTGTCCTTGACCTCCCACACAATGCAAGCATCGCACTGAATCAGCTTGCCTGACATCTCCTTCTTTCGTCTCTACCTCTCAAGCGTATTGCGTGGTCTCCTCTCCTCAGCCTCCTCGCCAAAGTTACGAGTTTAGGGGTTGGGAACGGAGTGCAAGGGGGAAGAGGGATCAATGAGTACTGGAATGGGAGACTGGGGAAATGGAGTGGAGCTGAGAGGTGTAGTAAATAGTGAAGAATTCAATGTTCGTACAGTCAGGTTGTCCGGTTCTGGAGATATCTGGCTTTTCTGTCTCTGAATAACTTTTCCACCTCCTCAATTGGTATGGTTAGTGATGGAGCGGTGGCCAGACTGATGTTGGACAGCAAGGAGGGGGTGGGTAGTGGACGAGGGCCCAGTCTTTGCTGACTGGAGTCATGCTGTAAGTGGGTGAGATTGGGGAGGGGTGGGTGGGGAAGGGTCCAGACTGGAGTCAGGCTGTGAGTAGGTGTGGGTGATTGGGGGGGGGGGGGGGGGGGGGTACCGGCGTTATGTTTCTTTCTTTCGAACCTGCAGTAGAACTCGTTCAGGTCATCGGTCAGCTGATGATTGTCCAAGGAGCGGGCGATTTTCTTCTTGGAGCTGGTGATATCTTGCAAGCCCTTCCACACTGAAGAGGAGTCATTAGCTGAGAACCTGCTCCTCAACTTTCCTTGGCAGCTCTGATTCCTCTTCTCAGCTTGCACTTGGCCTGCCTATAGAGGTCCTAGTGGGAATGCAACTGTCCTCACAAAAGCTGACGTATGATATCATGGTGTGTGTATATTCATCCAGAGGGGGACACGCCCCCCCCCCCATGTTTTGAGAGGTGGGCGACATCCCCACCTGGTTAACCTGCCTGGGCTTGCGGGAAATATGGCCAGCGCGGAGAAGCAGCGCTGGTGTCCCGTCAGTCCAGACAGGGCTGTTGATTAACCCGGTGAGACAGGCAGTTGAGCTGCATTTAGGGCTGGATTGAGCCTCTGAAGCCTCGCGCGCATGTGTGAGTGTGCGCATGCGGGCGCAGCCGCCAAAACATTGTGTCCCCCATCCCCTCCATGTTTTGATAGTGAGTTCCGTTCTTGTATTTATCGAGGCTTGTGGTTGCTTCCCTGAACACATTCCAATCTGTGCAGTCAAAGCAGGACTGTAGGTTTTCAATGTCCATTTTTTACATTGTTTTGACCACAGGCTGAGCAGATTTTAATTTCTGCCTGTAGATTGGAATAAAGTGAACTAAACAATGATCAGTCCCAGAGCCGCCCGGGGAACAGAGCAACATGCTTTCTTGATTGTAGTATAACAATGATCGAGTTTTCTCTCCCCTCTGGTGGGGCAGGTAACATGATGTCAGTATTTTGGAAACTTTCGGCTGAGGTTAGCCTTGTTAAAATCCCCCAAAACAATGACTATGGAGTCTGGGAAGTCACTCTCTACTCATTACCTGGTCAGCACGTTGCGTTTGCACATCACGTACGCAGGCTTGGGGGGGGGGGGGGGGGTGTAAACTCTAACGAGAATAAAAGAGATAAATTCCGTCAGAGAATAAAAGGGTTTGCAATTTATTTTAAAAAAAGATTCCAGATGAGGATAACAGAAGTTAGGCAGTACTGTGACGTCGCTGCACCAGTCCTGGTTAGTAGAGAAGCATATTCCACCACCTCTTGATTTCCCTGCTGCCTCCGCTTCTCGGTCTGCTCTGTGTAGTTGAAAGCCAGTCAGTTGCAGCGCATTGTCCGGGGGTCTCGGTGAAGCACAGAGTGGCTCGAGAGAAGTGCTTGTTTGTTTGGCACAGGAGTGTCAGTTCGTCCACTTTGTTGTTGAGAGAATGTAGATTTTCAAGGAATAAACACGGGAGCAGTGTGCGTAATCCTTGTCGCCGGAGTCGGGCGAGTGCCCCAGAGCGCTACCCCCGGGTCCTCCTCCGTCTCAAGACCTTGAGCGCCATAGCCCCGCCGACAAGTATGTCCAAATAATCTAACGAGTTGGACAAATCCGGAACGATGTTTGGAGGTACCGTATATCTGAGTACCTCTCTCATGAAAGGGATCTTTGTGGGATTTTCACAGACGACAAATGAACACAAACAAAATAGAAAGGAGCAGTACACCGTGGCAGCCATAGTCGGCACCAGTCAAAAGCAACATTGACCCCCTTCTGTGCCTTTAGTGCATATCCAACTAAAAATTGGAAATGGGGGTGGGGAGGAGATCCTGACAAATTCTAGAAAAGCACAAATGCAGCAAAAATTCAGCAAGTGGGGCGGAATTTATGGCAAGAGAAACGGGTAATATTTCAGGTGGAAGACCCTCGACTTGGAAAAGGAAAAACAGGATTGCCATGGAAGTCAAAGAGGCCATCGGGTTGATGGGGTTAATGGGGCATAGATAGGTTGAGACTGCAAACAAAGTAATGTGAAAAGTTGCAAGATGTAGGTCGTCATGTGCTCATAATAAGAGAAGTCTGAGCCAATAGCACAGGGATTTACTTGCAGCAGTAATGGCCAGTTCTGATACAGACAGAAAAAAAAACAGGTCACCTAAAGTTCTAGCCTTTGATAATGAGTCTAGAATGTACAACCTGCCCAGGTGTTGTCACTTGAGCTGGCATTGGATGACATTACAAGGCTGCAAGACGTCACACATAGTTCGGAATAGGATGGAGAATTAAAGTGGCAGGTAACACAATTCTGAGATATCCGAGGACTGAACACAAAGCAGTCATCCAATCTGTGTTTGTTTTTATTTCCTTTGTAGAGGAGACTGCATTGTGAGCAGGAAATGATGTGCACCGAATTGAAAGAAATGCATGTTCACTGCTTTTCCTTTTACTGGAGAGAAGAGGTGAAAGGACAGAGATGGCATTTCCTGCAGTTGCATGGGAAAATATCTATTAAATTAAAAATTTGGGAAGACCAAATCTATTTATTTTAGTTTCCTATTGCATGCTCTATGTCAGTCCTTCAAACTCCATCAGCCATCCTGCAAGATCATTGAAGTAAGTGATTTGGAAGTCATGATCTTAGCCTTTTTATCAAGCTGGGTTGTGCTTCAGCCCTCATGAACATTACCACTGGGAATGTCTATTTGTCCCCTCGCCCATCTATATTCCTGCCTCTACTTGTTTATTGTTGAACCGCTCAACAATTTTCATATTACAGGTGCACAACCTTTTATCCGAAATTCCAAATAACGAAAAGCTCCGAATAGCGGACATTTTTTCGGTCCTTGAAGAAAGGTCCTTGAAGACGTTCACCGAGGGCGGCCCGCAGAGGTGACAGCGGAACCTCCGGTCGGTCCTCGAAGAAAGGGGAACTAAATCCCCATTCATAAAAGAGAAGGTGAGGGTATATTGTGCGGGAGGGTTAATAATTGACAATCTGCTGCTGCCTGCCCGCTGAGTTAAAAAGTTCCCACGGTAGACTCACGATACACAGTGTATCGTGAGTCTTGCGTGGGAACTTTTTAACTCAGTGGGCAGGCAGCAGCAGATTGTCGCTCCCTTCAGTTTCACCCCACCTACACCCCTCTGCTTCTCGGCCATGTGTGTGACCCCTTCCCTCCCCTCTCCAGCTCCCCGCCCATTGCACCGGCGCGGGGGCTTTGCACTGTCTTCACGTCGGCGATGCCAGCAGGTCAGTGCCAGTTACCGGAGACGTCAGGACCAACGGGACACCGACCCCCAGGCCCACTGCAAGCACGGAGATCCCAGAGACCCACAGCCAGCAGCAGCCCAGCCCCGTTCCAACTCCAGAGGAAAACTGCAAACTGGCCGGAGACGTCAGGACCACCAGAAGCCGCTCCCCGATGGGCCGCTACGGCGACAAGTGGCAGTTCGCCCACAGCCCGAGCTGCGCCCCCTCATCGGGACACCGAACCCCAGGCCCACTGCAAGCACGGAGATCCCAGATCAGCAACTCCAGCCCAGCCCCGCTCCAACTCCAGAGGAACACGCTCCCCGTAGGGGCAGAAGCTGATGGTGGGCAAGGTACGTCTTGTTCTTGGGGTGGCGCAGCTCGGGCTGTGGGCGAACTGCCACTTGTTGCCGTAGCGGCCCATCGGGGAGCGGATTCCTCTGGAGTTGGAGGGGGAGGGGGGTATTGTGCTGTTTAATCGCCCCCTGCTATCCCAGGGACAGGGAGATACAGCGGCTTTTGAGAATGGTGGGCAATCACTTCCAAAGTTCTGCCCACACAGTCAGTACACCTCTCCTACACTTGTCTCCCGCACTAAGATCATCTCGCAGAGAATGATCCCAGCCTAACCCTCCCTATTCTCTCCTATTCTGCAAGAAAAAACTACATTGAAGACTCAAACTCGCGATCGAGTAACTGCCGGGATCGAGGCGCAAACTCGCGACCTTGCGGATATGAGCCGAGCACTCTACCACTGAGCCAGCCGTTATAATCTACGCTAAAAATCTTCCATTCCGAAAGCCGAAAAATTCCGAATTACGATAAGTGTCTGGTCCCAAGGCTTTCGGATAAAAGGTTGTAAATGAATTTCCTACTCTTCTTTCCTCCATTTCTGGAGATGGTGGAGAACAGTGCAGTTGTGATCTCATTGAAACATACAAAACTCTCGCAGGGTCATAGAAACATAGAAAGCAGGTGCAGGAGTAGGCCATTTGGCCCTTCGAGCCTGCACCGCCATTCAATATCATCATGGCTGATCATCCAACTCAGTATCCTGTGCCTGCCTTCTCTCCATACCCGCTGATCCCTTTGACAGGGTCTGACAGATGGATGTTACTCCTGGCTGGGGTGTCTAGAATTGGGGATCACAATCTTAAAATAAGGTATTGCACACAAAATGAAATGTCATCACCCAGAAGATAGTTTATTTTCTAATTCTCTATTCAAAAGGTGTATGGATGTTCAGCAACATTGTGTCGCCAGCACAGGGATTTGATTGAATTTTTGGTATTGAAGAGAATGGGATTAGTGCCCGAAAGTGATTCTAAGGCAAAAGATCAGCCATAATCTTACTGGAGTAATATGAGGGGCCAATTAGCCTGCTTTCATTTTTTATTTGATAAGAATGTTGCTTGCCTCGGCTGCTCCATGTACCACAGGTTCCATATTCAAACCACTCTCTGGGTTCTAGTGGTACGTGCGATTTTGTTGTTGTTTTTTTGTTCCTGCACCCCTGCTTCCACCACCCATACACACCGAGCCGGCACGCCACACTGGCATCTGACAGTGGTTTAGGCTGTCATAACATTCTTGGAATTCCCTTCCTGTCTCCATTCACTGTGATCATGGCTGATCATCCACAATCAATACCCCGTTCCTGCCTTCTCGCCATATCCCTTAAGAGCTACCTTTAAGAGCTCCATCTAACTCTTCCTTGAAAGCATCCAGAGGATCGGCCTCCGCTGCCTTCTGAGGCAGAGAATTCCACAGATTCACAACTCGGATTCACAATTCCTTTCCTCAACATTAGAAGCTAATTTCCTTTGTTTCTTTGGATACCTTCTCAAACACTTCCAGTTACTTCAATGTGTCCAATTTCCCCTCGTGTTTATTAAGAGCATTAAGAAGTTTAACTGTGTTGAACAGCTTGAGCAGTGTTGCTGTGATCAAAGGGTGCTATAATATTTTACTGATTCCCTCAGATCTGTGTGTGCTCCTTGTTGGTATGTCCCAACTTATGTTGTTAATGGAAGCCAGGAAATGTCTTCATTATTAATATTTAAGTTATAAAAAGCGAGCCCTTGGACTTCAGGCTGCAATTTACCCGCACTTAATTACTACAATGACTATATTTACATGCACGTTTCCTCACCCCCTTGAGAGGAATATATTGTGGAATTGTGTCCGATTGTGGAATAATGTCTCTGGTTCTGCAACTCCAGTGTTCTTGGATGTAACATGAAAGACTGACGTTTCATGACTGAATGGTCAAGAACGGTGTTACCACGGCTGAATGATCTATTCAGTATGGAAAGCAAGGAGATGACGTTGCTCTATTCTGCACTTTGTATTTTGTGCCACATGCACTGTACCATCAGTGATTTAAATTGATGTATTTCTGTGTCATTTAAGCTATTCCCGTGTAAGTCTGAAGAAGGGTCTCGACCCGAAACGTCGCCCGTTCCTACTCCCCTGCGATGCTGTCTGCGTTACTCCCACGTTTTGTGGCTGTGTGAGCTTTTATTTACTTGGGTGCTTCACCAGAATGGGGAATTCTGTTCAATGTGAATTATATAATGTCACATCATAGACAACAGTGGAAGTCACAGCATCATGTACATAAGGCTAATGATAAAATTGAGAGTGGAATTAATTCTAACTTGAGCCACAAGTTTTTATTAAAGTTGAATTCTAATTGTCCTCGAGAATAATAATAAAGCATTGATATATATTGCTGTCATGAAACAGGATCTGGTCTGAGGTTTTTTCCCTCCTAACATTTGGAATCTTCAGCAGCCATCAGTGCTCTTTGATCTTGTGACCCACCTTTTGTACTAGTTCACAGACCTAATTAAAACTTTGCATTTCCTCTTTGAAGTCCCCAGGCCCGCAGAACTGAGAGAAAATGCCATTCATTGTTTGACTAATCCCCTACTGGTGTAAAAGTGTCACTGGAATGCTGGCTGGATGTGAAGCTGGTGAGGCTACGCTTTCTGTGATCAACAGGGCATTGTTTCCTTCACTTTGGAAAAGTGGTCGGCTAGATTAGGTTTTTCCTGTTGGAAATGCAGTATTTAGGGAATCCGAAGAAACATGGTAAGGACCTTAGCAAATATATGAGATGGTCCTTGCTTGGCTGGTAGTGGTAGAGGCCCTCCCAGAGAGATCCTTCCTGTACCGTCAGAGTCTTGCGTCCTATGCACACTGCCCTCAGGATAGCTGCTATGGAGGGGAGATGACAGCCCGCATATGGATTTGTGAAGAGGGTCTGGAGAACGAGGGTTCTTGTTACGGTTTATCCCGAACTGCTCCATAACAGGGGACTTTCTGATTTACAAGCTATTTCCACAGGCTGTGGAAGGCCAGGTTCGGAGACCAATATCAAGTGCTATCAGGATCACCAGCTGGGTGAAAGACGCTCTTAGCTCTGCCTGGCTTGTTGGTCTCATTGTACTGCAAGATGTACCTCAGGGAATGTTGGTGACAGGCCCACTCCAGACTGCAGGAGCACGTGCTGAGGAACGCACTGAAACCTGGTGGAGCCAAGGATCTGAGGGTGGACCACAGTCTATGGATTGAGGATATATAAAAATCTCATGACTAAGATTCTCATGTCTCTGAGTATAAGGGAAGTTAAATTGCTCTGTATTACTCCTCAGATTTTAATGTACTTGCAACATGGAAGTAGATGTATTGAGAGGTTACGAACAGTCTATAATGTGATGTTAGCCTTTCAATAATTCTGCACAATAATTCCTGCTTGAAATCTATTTTTCATAATTCTTTACAAAACTCTTTTGGAAGTAGTTGATGAGATTATTGAGGATTTTGAGAAGATTGCCCTTTGTCCCACCATGACCATGCCACCGTCAACACCCATTACACTATCCTACATTAATCCAATACTTGTATTATTCTCACCGCATTCTCGTCAACTCCCACAGGTGCTAATACCCACTTGTGCACCTGAAATGCCCAAAGTAACATGCTCAAATATTCTAAATGAAATTAGAAAAGGAATAAGGTTTATTTTAATGAAAGGATGAGAGGAAAAAAATTAAAACGAGAATTTGAAATTGAGTTGTACAGCTGAAATGCCGGAATATTCAGCTGCTGTAGGCTCTTGTTCAGCAGCTGCAGTATCTCTCGAAAAATTGTTAAAAAAAAGCTAGTGATGGTAGTACATACAATAGAACATTGAGGATGTTATTAGACTGCTAACCATTAGCCTGAGACGCATTTGGATTGCACCACGGCAGGTGGTAAATTTCACCTGTTTATAAATGTGGAATAAAAAGCTGGTATCAATAATGATAATTATGAAACAAGCAGTGTTGCAGAAATCTATCTGCATCATTTCTGCACTTTAAAGGAGGAAATCTGCCAACCTCACTGGTTTTACTGTTTGTGACTTGAGACCTTCTAATAATAAGATTACAGAAAACACCTGGGGGAAAAAAGCTGAAGGCAGCAGATCAGACAGCATCTCTGGAAAGTGAGTGCTTCATTCAGGTCTGTGATAGTTTATTAAAACTGGGAAAGAGATACAAGTTAGTTTTCGATAGGAAAAGATGGGTGAGATGATGTGTAGAACACCAGGGATGTCTGTGATAGGACAAGGCAAATGGCACATTAAATGGCATTGGTGTAACGTGTTACCTATGGCAAGGTTTTGGGACCTGCCCAGCAAAAAAAATCCCAGTATTTTCTATTTTTCACTTTCTTTATTGTGTGTTAATGTTCATTACTTAATTTTTCTTTGTTGCTTGAGGATTTTTTTTCTCGTAGATTAGTTTAGAGATACACCCTGGAAATAGGCCCTTTGGCCCATTGAGTCCGTACCGGCCAGCGATCCTCTCATACTAACACTATCCTATGCACACTCGGGACAATTTACAATTTCACCAAGACAATTAACCTGCAAACCGGAGCTCCCGGGGAAAACCCACGCATGTCATGGGGCAAACGTATAAACTCTGTACAGACAGCACCTGTAGTCAGGATCGAACCCAGGTCTCTGGCACTGTGAGGCAGCAACTCTACTGCTGCGCTGCTTTGCCGCCCAATTGTGTTTTGCATTAATGTCTTGAGATTTTTTTGCAGCCTTTTGAGACATTTTAAATGTAATTTATGTATAACATGCATAATTTATTTTTGTATGTTTGTGTCAATTTGTCTTTGCTGCTGCAAGCAAGATTTTCATCGTACCTGTACGACATTGCACTTAACTCAACTTGACTTCAACTGCGTCAAGTTAAATCATTTTGCCTTGCTTCATCACAGACATTCCCTTTGTCCTACATGTTTCTCCAACTTCTTCTTATCGAGTTCACACACAAGATTAGAAGTTGTTCAGCCAGAACTGAACACACTTCTCGGCATCTGTACAATGGTGTCTGTCTTGTGCTTCTTGTGCGTGGTGGTGGAAAGATTGGTGGAAACAGGGCCGCGACATGAACGCTCTTTCCTTGACCCCTTTCTCCAACTGAAAATAACGCATCTTTCTATCCCAGTTCTGACAAAGGTTCACAGACCCAAAATGTGGACTGTTTCTCTTTTCACAGATGCAGCCTGATCTGAATTTTTACCAATATTTTTGATTTGATATTTCGAGCATGTGCACTTTTTTAAATATTCAGACTGTGCTCACTCTAAGGTTGCCCCTACAATGCATCTGCTCATAAGATAGACACAAAATGCTGGAGTAACTCAGTGAGACAGGCAGCATCTCTGCAGAGAAGGAATGAGTGATGTTTTGGGTCAAGACCCTTCTTCAGGAACGCTGATGCAGTCTGAAGAAGAGTCTGGACCCGAAACGTCACCAATTCCTTCTCTCCAGAGATGCTCTTTTTCCCGCTGAGTTACTCCAGCATTTTGTATCTATCTTCGGTGTAAACCAGCTTCTGCAGTTCCTTCCTACACAATGGATCTGCTCAGTACTGGGGTGGTGATAAGGAATGGACATTGAGGTCAGTGTGGCCCATGTCCTATGACCTTTTCTTTAAAAAATCAAAAAGCATGTTTCAAGCAAGGTTCGTCTGGAATATAGTTTGGAACGTACACAGCACACAGTTATGTTTTGTGTGAGCATTTGTTAATATGTGGAACTTAAAGAATAAATAAAAGCTATTTAATTTCTGTTCCCTGGCTGGATGCGGGTGCTTTCATCCAAACACTGCTGCAGATTTAAATGGACAGGACCAACTTATTTCCCTTTTTCTTTAGACATCTTTAAATGTTGCCACTACTTATGGCACATGAATAAATGTTGGTGATGGTGCAACATGCATCTCATGGGGAAATGGCTGTTCGTGTAATCTTTCAACGTTAATACTTGGGGAAAGAATTTTCACGATATAAATAAACAGAATATCATGAGAATGCATTGTATTTTAGCCGATAATTTGTTGAATGAGGAACAGCTTTGTCTATGATTCTTGTGACCAAAAACCATAAAATTGACATGAGTATTGGTTAAACCAGTGCAGGCTGGGTATCGGTCATGCTGACATGAGGTTTTGAGCTGAAGCAGGTTTCTTTCTGACTTCAGAACAGCTTGGTCTTGTTGAATGTTACGTGAAGAATAACATTTGGAGTCGAATTGTGCATGGTCCCAACGTTTATTTCACCATGTCTGTGAAAGTGAAACAAAAGTCGCTTTTGTCCATTGTTCTGTGCAATTACGATGCACATTTTTAAAGAACACTTAAGAACAGTGCCTCAACAAGTAGTGATGACCAGCCTGCAGTTCAAAATGCAAAATGTTAGGGTTGTTGGTGGGATAGTTCTTTCTTTCCTCTCTCTTTGCCACGTCTGGAATTGCTATTCTTAATCAAGTATAATTTCTTATCATTCTGCATGGAGTAAATGGAGACTGGAGGTTATACATCAGAGGCTAACCTTTGGCAGGTTGACGTGCTCTGTGTGATCTGATTGCCCCAAGTTGGAATCTTGAACTAGAGAAGATATAATGAAGCAACCAATGTTAGATAGTTGTTCACAAAGGAATTGTAAAGTAACTTAACATCTGTGTTTATGACATTTTTGTTGACTTTTATTGGCTTCTGTGTGCATATGTTCAAAGAAGTATGTTGACTCTAAGATTGATAAAAGTTTATAAGTTCGAATTGATTCACAGTAAAGCTTGCATACCAGATTTGTGTAACCTTTCAATTCATAACATTTATGAGACAATTTAACAGATTCACAAGTGACTTTTGGAGATGACTTATTGTAGCCATTAATTGAGACTGCAGGTGAGGATTTCTTATCCAAACTTGAAGCCATTAGTCAATCAGTTGCAGCTTTGTCTCCTTTCTTCCATCCTTTTTCTGAGATATTTCCGGACACGCGTTTCTTTTCCTCTGCTGTTTCTTACCCTCATGTCAGACTTGTCTTGCTTCCAATGTCCTAACTGCTCATCACTGAAACTTTGAGCGACACTCCTTCCATGGTGTTTAAATTGTCTTCCCTTGCAATAAATATTTATCTCTTTCTCTCTTTCCCCATCTTGTCTGCCTTTTTCTCTCTCTTCATTCTGAGGTAAAGAGTCATACAGCATGGAAACAGGCCCTTCAGCCCAACTTGCCTACGCCAACCAAATGCCCGATTTACACTAGTCCTACTTGTCTACGTTTGGCCCATATCCTTCTAAACCTTTTCTATCCGTACACATGCCCAAATGTCTTTTAAATGTTGTGCTAGTGCATGTCTCAACTACCCCCTCTGGCAGCTCATTCACCTTTAACCTATGTTCTCCGGTTCCCAATTGCCCTACCCTGCACATTTGCCCTATCTATTCCTCTCATGATCTTATACACCTCGATAAGATCACCCTCCTCCTTGGCTCCAAGGAATAAAGACAGAACCTCTCCCAATAGCCAAGGCCCTCGAGTCCTTGCAACATCCTTGTAAACACTCAGTTCTTTCCCTTTTGCCTCCTTCAGGAATGATCCCCCAACAAATAATATTTCCCTTTTGGGGATTAGCTGCAAATATTTGCTTTCTTTGATTGGTGGGCTTGAGCTGTAATGAGAGACTATTTTACCTGGAGCGAAGAAGACTGAAGTGTGACCTTGTCGAGATTTACATAATTGTCAGGGGGCACAGATAAGGTTGTTGTTGTACACAGGCACCTTCCCAGGGCAGGAGAGTCTAAAGATGCAGGCCATGGGTTTAACATGAGAGGAGAAAAAATGAACGGTGATTTATGGGGGAGTTTTTTTGCAGAGTATGTGGAATGGTCTACCAGAGGCAGGAGTAGTGGCATTTGTAAATTACATGTATAAGATAATTGGATAGGTTCATAGATAGAAATGTTTTAAAGGTATATGGGCCCAGTGCAGGCAAATGGAACTAGCGCAGTTGGCATGGTGTAGAAAGGAACTGCAGATGCCAGTTTAAACCAAAGATAGATGCAAAATGCTGAAGTAACTCAGAGGGACAGGCAGCATTGCTGGAGAGAAGGAATAGTTGATGTTTCGGGTCGAGACACTTCAGACTGTCTGAAGAAGGGTGTTGACCTGAAACGTCACCCATTCCTTCTCTCCAGAGATGCTGCCTGTGCCGCTGAGTTACTCCAGCTTTTTGCGTCTATCTTCAGGTGGCATGAACATGTTTGGCCAAACAGCCCGTTTCTGATTGCTATAATGCTATAACTCAGTGACTGACTCTTATTTGTCTCTATTTTGTAGTTATGCTGGGAAGAGCCAGCTCTGCCTCACAGCCACCTCATCTGTTCACTTCACTGTGTCTCAGTTGTCTAGAGGTTTGCCCCACACCCCCAGCACTGGCTAAGCAGAAACTTCTTCCAAATAAATGTTGATAAGAACAAACTGATTTGGTGTGATGCTTGTTGGGAATTGCGCTGCAAGGCCACTGACCCTCATTGGTCTAGATCGGGGGGTATCCAAACTATGGCCCGCGCGCCACATCCGGCCCACCATGAGATTTTTTTACGCCCACAGCAAGCTCAACGCAGGACGGAGCGTGTGTCAATTAGGAGTCAAGGCAATTCGAGTCGGGGAGCACGGCGGCCCGGCGCTGCTCTTAGTGTTATTACCGGGTACATCCCTCCAAATGTCTGAGCTGAGACATCACAGGGCCGCCGTGAAGAAGGGTGCACTGGGGTGGGTTGTTCGGTGGTGGTCAGAATGAGTCGGCGTTGTGGCGGGGACTGGCAGGAATCCAGCCAAAAACTAGTCGGACACAAGTGTGTGCTCTAGACGTGTTTATTCTTCTGCATACAGCTCCCTACTCCCTAGCTGACACGGGCGTTGCCCGGCCTTAAATAATAACTCAGATAACGACCCCGTGACTCGCGCCTCCCCCACCAAGACGCCGCCCTCTAGAACCGATGGTTCCTCGTGACCTTGGGTTGCTATCAGGTGCCGCCCCAGCGTCGCGTTATAACGTGCGATTGTTCCTCTCTGGCCCCTCTCTCTCTCTCTGGCCCCTCTCTCTCTCTCTGGCCCCTCTCTCTCTCTCTGCCCTCTCTCTCTCTCTGCCCTCTCTCTCTCTCTCTCTCTCTCTCTCTCTCTCTCTCTCTCTCTCCCCCTCTCCCTCTCTCACCCCCCCCCCCTCTCTATCCCCTCTCCCTCTCTCTCCCACTCACCCTCTCTCTCCCCCTCTCCCTCTCTCTCCCCCTCTCCCTCTCCCTCCCCCTCTCCCTCCCCCTCCCCCTCTCCCTCTCCCTCTCCTCCCTCCCCCTCCCCCCCCCCCCCTCCCTCTCCCCCTCTCCCCCTCCTTCCTCCCCCTCCCCCTCTCCCCCCCCCCCCCTCCCTCCCCCCTCCCTCTCCCCCCCTCCCTCTCCCTCCCTCCCTCCCCCCCCCCTCCCCCCCCTCCTCCCCTCTCCCCTCCCCCACTCCCCTCCCCCTCTTTCTACCCACCCCCTTCTCTCCTCCCCCTCTCCCCTCCCCCCTACCCCTCTCCCTCCCCCTCCCCCCCTCCCTCCCCCTCTTCCCTCCCCCTCCCCCTCATCTCTCCCCCTCTCCCTCTCTCTCCCCTCTCCCTCTCATCTCCCCTCTCCCTCTCCCTCCCCTCCCTCTCCCTCCCCCGCTCCCTCTCCCCCCCCCCTCTCCCTCCCCCTCACCCCCTCTCCCCCTCCCCCTCCCCCCCCCCCCCCCCTCCCCCCCTCTCCCTCTCTCTCCCCCTCTCCCTCTCTCTCTCTCTCTCTCTCTCTCTCTCTCTCTCTCTCTCTCTCTCTCTCCCCTCTCTCTCCCCCTCTCTCTCTCTCGCTCTCCCTCTCTCTCCCCCTCTCTCTCTCTCGCCCTCTCCCTCTCCTCTCCCGTCTCCCTCACTCCCTCTCTCTCCCTCCCCCTCTCCCTCTCTCTCCCCCCTCTCCCTCTCTCATCCC
The DNA here is from genome assembly GCF_010909765.2 of Amblyraja radiata. Lineage (NCBI taxonomy): Eukaryota > Metazoa > Chordata > Chondrichthyes > Rajiformes > Rajidae > Amblyraja > Amblyraja radiata. Next base: position 86,477,208 of record NC_045960.1, read on the forward strand.
CCTCTCCCCCTCTCTCCCCCCTCTCGCCCCTCTCTCCCCCTCTCTCCCTCCTCTCCCCCTCTCCCCTCTCTTGCCCCTCCCCTCCCCCTCCCCTCTCTCCCTCTCGGTCCCCCTCTCCCCCCTCTCCCCCTCTCTCTCCCCCTCTCTCCCGCCCTCTCTCGGCTCTCCCCCTCTCTCCCCCTCTCTCCCCCTCTCTCCCCCTACGTCTCCCCCTCTCTTCCCCCTCTCTCCACCCTCATCTCGCCACTCTCATGCCCTCTCTTACGGCCCTCTCTCCCCCACTCTCTCCCCCCATCTTCTCCCCCTCTCTACCCCCCTCATCTCCACCCTCTCTCCCCCTCTCTCCCTCCCACCCTCTCTCTCCCGCACTCTCTCCCTCTCTCCCTCTCTCCCCCCCTCTCTCTCTCTCTCTCTGCCCCCTCTCCCTCTCTCCCTCTCTATTATTTTTTCCTACGGCCCACAAAAATGTGCCAATATATATAATGTGGCCCTCATGCTGAAAGGTTTGGAAGCCCCTGGTCCTGCTGAAACAAAACCTCCAGTGCTGTCTGTGTGGAGTTTGCACATTCTCCCTGTGTTTGTGTGGGTTCCCACCATGGAGACGTACATGTTTTGAGATGAAATGGCCACAGTGGATTGAAAGAATTGGGAGGGAGTTTGATGGAATGGTCTACCGAGCAAATTGGTGGGGTTGTGTGATTGTTCTGTGAGCTGACATTGAGACTCAATTGACCGAATGGTCACCTCCTATGTTGTAACAAAAATGGAAATATAGAAGGGTACAAATGAATCAGTGCATTGAAATTTAAAGCTGAGAATAGAATCCAGGGATGACGGATGAAGTTGTGGATAATAGGATTTGCTGGAGTCTGTTTTGGATTATTGTCGTTGCCAGGGATGTAAAGGAACCAGAAGGATTTCTGGCACCGTTTATATTGAAAGGGTTTTTGTTTTTCTAAGGCTCTACTTATGAAGGAATGAAATGTAGTTTTCAAACCAATATTGTTCCATGTCCATTGTAGTTCACTGGAGCAAGCTGTCTGAACAGACCATGCTGTTGTCAGGTTTCGACCTCCAAAGAATTCTTGCTCTGGTCACTCGTCAGCCTGCATTAAATCAGCTGCTTAATGTTTATCTTTTCCGTGACTAGAAAGGTCCCTATCATGAGGCTGTTTTTCGTATTGAGCTACTCGCTTAAAGCAAATTTACCCCCAAATGTGTCTGTTTTGCCTGCCGTAGCTTGGCAGTGTTATATCGATTTATTTCTGAAACTGGTATGTAGATTCGTGTTCAGGCAAAGAAGCACTGGCCCTTTTAGTTACATCAGCAACTTGGTGTAACATATCACCATGTGTGGCTCGAAGAGCTGATGTTATACAGAAGTGAACTTTGTCTAAACAACTGCTGAGAGCTGGCACATAACTGGAAAAAACTGAACAGATAATATTACCGACACTAAAAGTTTGAGTGATTTGAGGCTAACAGCCACTGACTTAGTTTCCCTACTGTTAAAGTGTGAAAAGCACAGAATGTTGTCATTGAAGAACTTGCTGGAGGCTTTGGTTTCAACCTAGTTGTATGGTGTAATTCTAGAAAAAGGAAAGGCAGTAGGAAGAAAGAAGCCGGTTGCAGGGAAGTGAAGCCCTTCCTTAAAGCGATTTAGTAATGAATGGTATGCCTATGAAATCATGGGAAAAAATTCCAGTGTTTGCTTGGGGGAGGCTTCCTCATGATGGTCAATGAACCAACTAATAATTGGAAGGGTCTCGACCCGAAACGTCACCTATTCCTTTTCTCTAGAGATGCTGCCTGACCCGCTCAGTTTCTCCAACATTTTGTGTCCATCTTCAGTGCAAACCAGCATTTGCAGTCCCTTCCTGCATGTTGTGCTTGCCGGATTACTTTCTTTTTAAGATGAAACTTTCTTAAATATTGCTCGAATGAACAAATAGTTTTATGTATTTTAGCGTATATGGTTCTTTTAGATTTCTACATTTTAAGTTGATTGCCAGTGGTGGGTTATATCTCAAGTGACTAAAACTGTTTTCGCCAGGTCAAACCTGTAAAATATCACGGGTAACATTATCATTAACCTCAGCGTATTAAATGCAAATTAGATGATGGGAATTTAAACTTAGACATTTAAGGTCATGGGCTGAGAGTCGGAAGGTTAGATTATCCCAGTTGGACCTGGCTTTTGGCCAAGCTTAGTATTGAATCACAAAGCAGTCTGGTGTTTCACTGTTGAAAAATAAATTGACAAATCGATTTGGAGGAGCAAGGCTTTTGTGTTGGACCATGTGCTTTCCAGTGACAAGCAGTGTGCAGTCATACAGCAACAACGGTGTCCAACCAGGCTGAAGAGAAGGATAATTGGCTTTGTAAAATTAAATCTTCTGATTGCTTAATAATCAAAAGCACCATCTTAATGTTATTATATGCTTAATATCGGGAAGGTATTTGGGTACGGTGAAGTGGTGGTTTTGTCAGCCAATTGGTAATATTCCTGTATGTAATATTACCCCAGAGATCTAATAATACCTTGTCATCAAAATTATTTATTGATGTAAGAGGCATTTGGGTTTCGAGATTCAGATTTGCAATAAAAAAAATCTTTTGCAGTTTTCTGCCATTTTCACTGATTCTGTGCAGTGAAAGGCCCAACTCAAAGTTGGAAGTTTCTTTTATACAACTTGTTTAAAAAAAGACGGTGTTCCCAGAAAGTGTAACCCAAGTGGGCTTCAGACCTCCATCTGGTATCTGGAGCGCACTGCCTGGGGAGATGGTGGGTGCAGGTATGATAGTGATATTTAAGAGATAGGCACATGAACAAGCAGGAAATGAATGGATACATGCAGACATGTGCAAACAGATGAGATTAGTTTTAGTTTGCTTAATGATCAGCACCAACATCATGAGCTGAAGGGCCAGGTCCTGTGTTGGTAGACACACAATGCTGGAGTAACTCGGCAGGACAGGCAGCATCTCTGGAGAGAAGGAATGGGTGACGTTTCAGATTGAGGCCCATCTTCAGACTGTGTGTTCAAATATAGGCACCTTACGTTTTACAAGAAGGTTATATTACTGAAAAGCAGCTCATAATTTAAAAAAAAAATCATAAATCAACCATACACGGGCATGAATTTAAGTTCATTGTTTTAAAAATACAGTAGTTTAATTTGGTTTTGGTATTTAAAGAAGCAGACATTTACAAAAAAACTAAAAAAATGCAAGAAATCTGTACTTGATACCAGAAATAGGCCTTTAAAAAAATATATATATATTGCTGGTGTATGCCTTCATGTGAATGCAAAATTTGGTAATTGGCAATTTTTTCAGTTATGTAACTTTCCCTTCATAAGACATCAGTGAAGTTTTGTAGCATGCTAAAATATTGGCTTACTACAGTAAGTTTAAATTAACCTTGAAATTGCTGATACAAGTAGCTGGTTTTGATTTGGCTCAGTCTATTAGATACAGACCATTTTATGAATCTTGTTTGGCCATATGCTATCTATTTTGAGTGCAGTACTTACAATTTGTTTTTTCATCTTAAGGCTGAAATTGGATTGAACGCCAAACATTGTGGTAACAGCTTCAAAGTGATTTCATCGGATCCATGAGATGCTGAATGCCATTTCTCTTGGTTTCACATACTGCATGGTTCTCGGCACTGGGTGCCTTCATTGGTTCCTCATTAAATGTCAATTGCTTGAATGAAATCTTTTAAATCCTCTTTATTATGGAGGTGCGATGTTAAAATGAATGTAACCTTATTTTGGTATACTTACATCTGCAAACTGTCAGCATTTACAGGAAACTACTACATTAGGTGAAGAATGCTATATTATCCACATATGTTCGCTGTGCGACTACATAAAAATTAAACAAAATGCTTTGAAGTAAACTCTGATATTGTTTGTGTCTGATCTGTCAGCCAAGACTTTGGATGATCAGCAGATGGTCCAGTGTACGCTTCCATGTCAATTTTTAATTGCCAATAATATTACATTTGTTCTTTGTCTTGATCTTGTAAATGACATTATTAGCTTACTTTTTCCATCCAAAACCCCATGACTATTCTAAACCAACAGCATTGTTGTAGGTAGACAAAAATGCTGGAGAAACTCAGCGGGTGAGGCAGCATTGATGGAGCGAAGGAAATAGGCAACATTTCAGACCCACTCTGAAGAAGGATCTCGACCCGAAACGTTGCCTATTTTCTTCGCTCCATAGATGCTGCCTCACCCGCTGAGTTTCTCCAGCATTTTTGTCTACCTTCGATTTTCCAGCATCTGCAGTTCCTTACAACAACGCATTGTTGTAAGTGATCATTTCAATGATATTTAATCAGAGTGGTCTTACTGATACCTTTCTGACTGTCTTGTAGTCTTGTACTCCATACCATCAATATTCACCAAAAGGCTTGGCTCAAACACAAAATAGTCTTATGGAGTTCAGGGCGAATGAGAGAAATTCTACACAAAGGCAGAAAGTTTGAGTATAGTGTTCGCAACAAGGAAATTCCATCAATTTTTAGGAAGTTTATTCTTAACTGTGCTAGCAGCTCATGCCACTTCTAGTGTTACCGAGTATCAACTCATTTTCAACAGGAGCATTGTCAAGTATGTACTACTAAGCAATCTTATTTCAGAATGACTGCAGTTGAGAATTGGCAATCTTAAACCCCTGTCTCACGGTGCGAGTTCAATCAAACTCGTGGTAATCACGTGGAATTAACGTAGTGGGAACGTTGGAACTCGTAACGCTAACGGCAGGTACTCGGGAAACATGTTAACTCGTGAAAATCTTTCAACATGATGAAAGATTTCCACGAGTCAAATTTACTCTTGAAGGAAATTTTTTTAACTTTTAAACTCGTAAGAACGTAGTAGCCCGTGAGTTTACCGTAGTGACTCGTGAGCCTACCGTGGGCACTCTTTAACTCAGCGGGACAGGCAGCATCTCTGGAGAGAAGGAATGGGTGACGGGATGACTCCATCTGCACTCATTCCAAAGTCTCCACATCCTCCTGTAATGAGGCAAACAGAACTACAGGCAATACTCCAAATGCGGGCCAAGTCTTTTAGAGCATTGCCCTTAACAGTGAAGGCAAGTATATTTACCTCCCAACTTGTCCCACCACCTTCAGTGAGCTATGAACTTGGACTCCAAGATCTGTCCGCATGTCAACACTGTTAACTATACTCACCCCTTGCATTCAAACTCCCAAAGTGCAACTCCTAACACTTGTTCGGATTAAACTCCATCTGCTATTTCTCCGCCCATTTTTGCAGCTGATCTATGTCCCACTATATCTTCTCACAGCCTTCCTCACTATCTGCAACTCCCAGTTTTGATGTCATCAGCAAACTTACTCGACAACCCATCCACATTTACATTCAAGTTATTTATCTATAATCACAAAGAAGCAGAGGTCCCAGCACAGATCTGTGGAACTTCATTGTTCACAGACCCCGGCCCATTATATCTACCTTCCACCACATCCCTCTTTCTTCAACGAGTAAGTAAGTTGTGAATCCATATGACCATCATTGTGAATCCCGTGCATCGTCCATGAGGGACTTTATCAAAAGCCTTACTTAATTCCATGTAAACAACATCTACCTTCAATCTCCCTCGTCACCTAAAAAAAACCTCAATCAGGATAGTAAAATATGACCTGCTGTGCTAGCTGTCCCTAATTAGTCCAATCTCTTCCAAATGGGAGTGTGATTAACGCTGGCCAACATGCCCCATTTACGTAAGCCCCTGCCTGCATTTGGCTGATATTCTTATAAACCTCTCCTATCCATGTACTTGTCCAGATGTTTTTTGAGCATTGTGGCAGTATCTGCCTCAACTACCTCCCCCAGCAGCCCGTTCCATACATCCACCACCCTTTGTTTAAACAAAACGTTACCCTATATGAGCTCGTGGCAATGGCCTCTGCAGTCCGTCTGTCTTTTTTCTTTTTGTCTGTTAGTGGATGTCTTGGTTTTAGTTTTTTATATTATTTTTAGCTGTGTATATGGGGGGGTGGGTGGGAACTTTTTAATCGCTTCCCTGTATGGGGACCCGACTTTTTCCTTGTCGAGTCTACGTTGTCGTTGAGCCTAACATCGGCGGCCTCCAACCGGAATCGACCTGGGGCTCCAGTCGCAGAGCCTGCGGACTCACCATCACGGAGCTGGCCGACTTCGGAGCGTGGGGAGCTGTGGTGGCGCGTGGCTGCGACCCGACTTTGGAGCTTTGGAGGCTTCGGCTGCAGGCCCTGTGGACGGTAACAGCGGGAGCTCGCGGGTCCCTAGTGGGAGACCGCTTTTCGGAGCTCCCGCAACGGCAAACTTCGCCCGCCCGAATCAAGGGGTTTAAATCGACCCGGAGCGGGGCCATACATTGCCCGGCGTGGCTCAAACGGCCGCAGGACTTACCATCGCCCGCTGGGGGGCTCTAACATCAAGAGCCTCGATCTGCTCGATGCAGCAGTTTGACTGCTTGACTGCGGGAGAAGAATAAGAACAGAGAACAGGGAAGAGATAAGACTTTTGCCTTCCATCACTATGAGGAGGTGTTTGGGGATTCACTCTGATGGATGTATTGTGTGGAATTGTGTTAAATTGTGTGTTTTGATTTTTTGTTGTTTGTTGTTATGACTGCAGAAACGTAATTTTGTTTGAACTTATGTTCAAATGACAATAAACGATATTCTGATTCTGATTCTCCATTATCTTAAACATATGTCCTCTGGTTCTTAATTGCCCAACTCTGAGTAAAAGACTCTGCGCATTTACCCTATCTATTCCTCTCAGGATCTTATACACTTCTATCCGATCACCCCTCATCCTCCTGTGTTTCATAGAAACATTGAAAATAGGTGCAGGAGGTGGCCATTCGGCTCTTCGAGCCAGCACCGTCATTCATTGTGATCATGGCTGATCGGCCCCAATCAATAACCCATGCCTGCCTTCTCCCCATATCCCCTGATTTCACTAGCCCCTAGAGCTCTATCTAACTCTCTCTTAAATCCATCCAGTGATTTGGCCTCCACTGCCCTCGGTGGCAGGGAATTCCACAGATTCACAACTCTCTGGGTGGAAAAGTTTTTTCTCATCTCAGTCTTAAATGGCCTCCCCTTTATTCTAAGACTGTGGCTCCTGGTTCTGGACTCGCCCAACATTGGGAACCTCTAGCTTGTCCAGTCCTTTTATAATTCTATATGTTTCTATAAGACCCTTCCCCCTCATCCTTCTAAACTCCAGTGAATACAAGCCTAGTCTTTTCAATCTTTCCTCATACGACAGTCCCACCATCCCGGGGATCAATCTCGTGAACCTACGCTGGGCTCCCTCAATCACAAGGATGTCCTTCCTCAAATTAGGGGACCAAAACTGTACACAATACTCCAGATGTGGTCTCACCAGAGCCCTATACAACTGCAGACTCGATGTACCGAATGGCCTAATTCTGCTCCTATCAATTTGTGAATTTATATAAAGTGTAGGAAAGAACTGCAGATGCTGGTTCAAACCGAAGATAGATACAATAGAGCTGGAGTAACTCAGCGGGTCAGGCAGCATCTCTGGAGAGTAGTATACAACTTAAAGCACACGGCATTGGGGGTTCAGTATTGATGTGGATAGAGAACTGGCTGGCAAACAGGAAGCAAAGAGTAGGAGTAAATGGGTCCTTTTCACAATGGCGGGCAGTGACTAGTGGGGTACCGCAAGGCTCAGTGCTGGGACCCCAGCTATTTACAATATATATTAATGATCTGGATGAGGGAATTGAAGGCAATATCTCCAAGTTTGCGGATGACACTAAGCTGGGGGGCAGTGTTAGCTGTGAGGAGGATGCTAGTAGACTGCAAGGTGACTTGGATAGGCTGGGTGAGTGGGCAAATGGTTGGCAGATGCAGTATAATGTGGATAAATGTGAGGTTATCCATTTTGGTGGCAAAAACAGGAAAGCAGACTATTATCTAAATGGTGGCCGATTAGGAAAAGGGGAGATGCAGCGAGACCTGGGTGTCATGGTACACCAGTCATTGAAAGTAGGCATGCAGGTGCAGCAGGCAGTGAAGAAAGCGAATGGTATGTTGGCTTTCATAGCAAAGGGATTTGAGTATAGGAGCAGGGAGGTTCTACTGCAGTTGTACAGGGTCTTGGTGAGACCACACATGGAGTATTGCGTACAGTTTTGGTCTCCAAATCTGAGGAAGGACATTATTGCCATGGAGTGCAGAGAAGGTTCACCAGACTGATTCCTGGGATGTCAGGACTGTCTTATGAAGAAAGACTGGATAGACTTGGTTTATACTCTCTAGAATTTAGGAGATTGAGAGGGGATCTTATAGAAACTTACAAAATTCTTAAGGGGTTGGACAGGCTAGATGCAGGAAGATTGTTCCCGATGTTGGGGAAGTCCAGGACAAGGGGTCACAGCTTAAGGATAAGGGGGAAATCCTTTAAAACCGAGATGAGAAAAACTTTTTTCACACAGAGAGTGGTGAATCTCTGGAACTCTCTGCCACAGAGGGTAGTTGAGGCCAGTTCATTGGCTATATTTAAGAGGGAGTTAGATGTGGCCCTTGTGGCTAAAGGGATCAGAGGGTATGGAGAGAAGGCAGGTACGGGATACTGAGTTGGATGATCAGCCATGATCATATTGAATGGCGGTGCAGGCTCGAAGGGCCGAGTGGCCGACTCCTGCACCTAATTTCTATGTTTCTATGAATGGGTGACGTTTCGGGTCGAGACTCTTCTTCAGACCTGACCTTATCGAAAGCTGTAATAAAATCCATGCATACAACAGCTACTGCCTTCGCCCAGCGATTGCCCCGTACACTAGTTTAGTTTAGAGATACAGCACGGAAACAGGAGGCAAAAGTCGGCCATTTTGAAACAGGCCCCAAACTCTCGCCCTCCTCTCCCTGCTTCAACTATTCTCTTTTTACTTCAGAAACAGGCCCTTCCCATCGAGTCCGCGCCGACCAGCGATTGCCCCGTACACTAGTTTAGTTTGGAGATACAGCGTGGTAACAGGAGTCAACTGTCGGCCATCTTGAAACAGGCCCCAAAGGAATAAAGTCCAAGCTTGCTCAACCTCCCACTGTAGCTCAGGCCCTCTAGTCCTGGCAATATCCTGGTAAATCTTCTCTGCATACTTTCTAGCTGAACAACACCTTTCCTATAGCCTCACGTGCTAATGCACCAGGTAATAGATCAGTGTCAGTAGCTTTGGGAATGAGCATGTAATCTGTCAAATAAATTTGGATTAAGGACATTCTAAGGACATTAAGCTCACCTCATATTGGAGAGACAGGATTTCAATAACTGAATCTTATTAATTCCCTTGCATGCAATGAGAACTCTTCCCTCTATTTTTGGAAAATACCTTTTTACTTTCTTCCTATTCAGTTTGCAGGCTCAACTGTGTAAAAACCTTTTTTTTTCTGGTTGCACTTCTGTTTACCTCAGTCAAGTGGTATTTAAGCAATTAGAAGTGACCCATCGCCCTCAAGGACAGGAAATGTGTTTTCCGGCAAATTACTTTCCGCAAAAACTAGCCTAAATCATATGATGATCAGCACTTTTTTGTTTAATTCATATGATGCATTTTGTTCCTTGTGATGAACACTGTCTCTGGTTTTTGGCATTGATGTGTGGCGTCCTGTGAATCATTCAACCATCTAAATACTTCTCAAGCACCGTGTCTCGCTCCCCTGCCAATTTCACCATTTTCCCACAACCTCGGTTATTGATGGATTACAATTCCCCTAATTAATCATGCACTGAATCATTTAATCAGTAGTCTGGATTCTTATTTTTGGACTGTCCAGACAGTAAAAATTGACATGACCATCCAGTTCTCCCGTCTGATGTAATATGGGGTGAATGCCACCTCACAGCTGGATGCTATTACCAACTGACATGGTCCTTTCATTGGTTTTTGTTGACGTGGAGTGCACGGTGACAGGGCTGCATTTCCTTTTGAATCTACACTAGCAGAATTCTGGACCATTATTGCATTTTTTGGCAACAATTCTAAAAGAGGGTTTGAACTATGTGAATTAGGTTTCAAGCTTCAGTCCTCAATTTTCTGTTCAGAAATGGACCTGCAAAATATCTAGAGTTGCCTGATTGAAGTTTCATATTTGTATTAAATGTCTTACACTTTGCTCTTTCTTTGACTTACATTCATTGTGATCTGCGAATGCATATTTGCAGCTCTTCAAAGCCAGATTATGAATAGATAAGGGAACAGGAAGAAAGAGGTCTTATTTTGTTAGAAATTATTGCATGAAGTTTTTGCAGAGTTTCATAAAGTTGAATGATCTGAAGACGGAATCCATTAATTATGATTGATCCTTTTTTTAATTTCTGTTTCAATCAGGGATTTGCGATTCAATAAAATAAAAGATATTCCAGTTGCAGCCTTCAGACGTTTGAAGCACCTCAATACACTGTGAGTACCTTTCTCTCTCATTTTCTCAGCAGCTTTTCTTTCCTTCGCTCCTGCCAGTAAGTTGAGAGAGGTGGCAGTGATTCACAATTTCCATGAGTGACCTCAGGCTGTCGGCTGGCAGCCACGGTACTGACTTGAATTTTGTTAGTTGGCGCTTCAATGTGATCTGAGATGATGCTCCTTTATAGTAACCTTGAGTGAAATGTAAATTGCAGTGTAAACACTGTTACCTTGTAGCAGCATCTGGCTCTGTCGCATTCCTAGTCATCGAGTCATACAGCACAGAAACACGCCCTTCAGCACAGTTTGCTCATGCCGACCAAGGTGCCCCATCTACACTTGTCGCACTGCCCATGTTTGGCCTATTTCCCTCTCAACCTTTCCTATCGCTGTACCTGCCCAAATATATTTTAAATGTTGTAGTTTCTGCCTCAACTACATCCTCTAGCAGTTCATTCCATATACCACTATCCACTATCCACTGTGTGGAAAACATTGCCCCTCAGATTCCTATTAAATCTTTCCCCTCTCATCTTAAACCCATGTCCTCTGGTTCTTGATTTTCCTACACTGGGTAAAAGACTACATCTATGCTATCTATTTCCTTCATGATCGTATACACTTCAATAAGATCACCCCACACACCAAGGAATACAGTCGTAGCCTTCCCAACCTCTCCCTATAGCTCAGGCCCTCGAGTTCTGGCAACATCATTGTTATTCTTTTTCTGCACTCTTTCCAGCTTAACACCTTTCTTGAATAAAATACTCAATATTGGATGCAATAATCCATCTCACCAGCGCCTTGTATAGCTGTAAGGTAATATCTCAACTTCTATACTCAAAACTTTGACTGATGAAGGGCAATATGCTGAAATCCTCCTTATCTACCTGTGATGCCACTTTCAAAGAACCATGTGCCTGCACTCTGAGATCCTTCCGCTCCACAGCACTCCCCAAAGCCCTCCCAACTTTGAAGGTCCTGCTCTGGTTAGACATTCAAAATGCAACACTTCACATTTATTTGCATTATACTCCATTGACCATTCCTGTATCCACTAGCCCAACCAATCAAGATCCTGCTGTAAACTTTGACAACCATCTGTGCTATCAACAATACCACTGACTTTCGAGTCATCTACAAACTTACAAATCATGTGTTGCATCTGCCACCCTCTAGTCTTCCGGCACCTCGCACATATTGAATGATAACTCGTATATCTTAGTCCGGGCACTTGCAATTTCGTCTGTAGCTTCCCACCGTATCCTCGGATATATTTGATAAGCCTCAGGAGATTTGTCTCTCTTCATACATATTAGGATATTCAGCACCTTCTCGACCATAATATTGACTGTCCTCAAGACACATCCATTGACTGCCCCAAGTTCCCCATTCCTCATGGCTTTCTCCACAATAAAAATCAGAGGAGAATGTAAAATTTGACCTTGCCCATTTCCTGTGGCTCTACACGGAGATGACTGCTTTGAAACCCGAGGGGCCTTGAAGGGTCACGGCCCGAAACGCCACCCATTCCTTCTCCCCAGAGATGCTGCCTGTCCCGCTGAGTTACTCCAGCTTTTTCTGTATATCTAGGGCCCTATTTTTGCTCCTATACTCAAATCCTAAACCTAACCCTTTCATTCAGCATGATGCATAACTATATGACAAAATATACTACCTAATGATATATGAGCACAATGTATTGCTGTGTTTACCTCAACTATTGATTCTGTGGACAATTTCTGGCGATGTGTATGTTTTTCTTGTTATTGCAAAATATGAAATAAAAACCCCTAAGGCCGCATGATCTTTTATTTGTCTACAAATTAACACAAATTGCTTCATCTATGGTACGTTAAGTTGGGGAAAAAAACTGACATGCAAGAAAATGTCAATCATTTTACAACATCCCCAAAGCTGATTGATTAATTATGTAGGTTTCGAGGTTGTACTTGAGACAGGAACATTGGTCAAATACTGAGCGTGCCATCCTGTTATAGTGGAACCATGTGACTGACTCTGGCATCTCATCTGAAGAGCAGAGCCTAGAGCATGGTGCAATTGCGCTGGAATGTTCGCCGTTACATTACTAACTTTTACTTTGCCACTGGATTGCATTATTAGTTTTGTGGAATATAAAGTTTGAATGTCATTGATCTCAGGAATTTGGAGCATAATTTCTACTTGTCTCAGCCTGCATCTGTTGAGGTTTTGGCATTTTCCCAACAGTCCCTCTATGTAGATGCATGTAATGTATTTAAGTTTAGCTCCATGAAAATAGGAGTTGGCTGTTTACCATCCAAGCTTGTTCTGCTGATTGCCAAGATTATGGTGAATCTGATCTAATGTCAGAAGCCTGCCATTTCCCCTCATTCTATAACAACATTTACAAAAATCTATTAATCATGTGATAGGAGCAGAATTAGGCCATTCGGCCCCTCAAGTCGGCTTTGCCATTCAATCATGGCTGATCTATCTCTCCCTCCTTAAGGGCCTGTCCCACTTTCCTGAGTTACTCACGAATTCTCCCGAGTTTTCCCCTTGATTCAAACTCGGAGAATGTCTATAGGAGTCCGTATCGAGGCCGTAGGAATCCGTAGATATATCGTAGCGGCTCGTTATGCCAGCCGCAGGTACTCGGGGCATTAGGTAAGTCGGGGCGTTTTTTCCAGCATTACAAAAAAGTCCACGAGTAAAAAGATAATCCTGAGGAGAAGTTCGTAGATAACAATCTTGATTTTTTTTTTTAAGGTCCTTTCAACTCGGCAGAGGACTGGGGAAAGTGGGACAGGCCCTTAACCCCTCGTGCCTTTCCCCCAGAACCCCTTACACCCATACTAATCAAGAATCTATCTATCTCAGCATAAAAAAATATCCTTTGACTTGGTGTCCACTGCCTTCTGTGACACATAATTCCGCTGGTTCACCACCCAGCTTTGAAATTAATCCCCACAGCTTTGAAATAGAAAATGGAGCTATCACTAATTGCAGTTGGGAAAGAGGGTTCCAAATTTTTATCACTTCCTGTATGTGATATTTCCATACCTCGCCCTGAAATATTGACCTTAATTTTAAGATTATGTCCCTGTGCAACACCGTGGAGCAGCAGATGGTTTGCATGTTCTCCGTGTCTGTGTTGGATTTTTTTCCAGGCACACAAGTTTTCCTCCATGTATCCCAAGTTGGTGGGTGGATTAATTGATTACTGTAAATTAGCCCTTATGTCGGTGGATGGAGCAGAATTTGATAGAGGGGTAGGGGAAGAAATGATGGGCATGTGAATGAGAATACCTACAGTGAAATGGGGGAATAGGATTAATTATACTGCTCGAAGAGCCAAATGTGGACGAGATGGGCAGAATGACGCCATCCAATATCCTATACCATAGAATCATGGAGCTATACAGCATGGAAACAGGCTTGACCTGAAACATCAACTATCCATGCCCTCTAAAGATGCTACCTGATCCACTGAGCTACTCTCGCACTTTTTATTCTATGGAAGCAAGCACTTCGGCCCAGGCTATTCATGCTGATCATGTTGGCCGCCTGGGCTCGTCCCATGTGCTTGTATTTGGCCCATAGCTCTCTAAACTTTCCTAGACTCATCTGTCCAAATGTTTTTTGTAAGTCATAATTGTATCAGCTCCTCTGGTAGCTTGTTCCAAATACAGATGAACCTTTGAGAGGAAAAAGTTGCCTTTGCTGTCCCTCTTAAATTTATCCTCTTATGCCCTCTACTTTTGAAATCCTTTATCACGAGGAAAAAGATCGAGAAACTTTATCTAAGCCTGCATGGTCTCGTGTACTTCATTATTTTAGTTTAGTTTAGAGATGCAGTGCGGAAACAGGCCCTTCGGCCCAGAGAGTCCGCGCCAATCCCCACACATTAAAAGAAGCCTACACACACCAGGGACACTTTACACTTATACCAAGTATACAAATCCAAGCCAGTTAACCTACAAACCTGTACACCTTTGGCGTGTGGGAGGAAACCGAAGATCGCATAGAAAGCCCACGTGGTCACGGGGAGAATGTACAAACTCCATACAGACTGCACCACATAACCATATAAACCATGTAACAATTACAGCACGGAAACAGGCCATCTCGGCCCTACAAGTCCGCGCCGAACAATTTTTTTCCCTTAGTCCCACCTGCCTGCACTCATACCATAACCCTCCATTCCCTTCTCATCCATATGCCTATCCAATTTATTCTTAAATGATACCAACGAACCTGCTGCCACCACTTCCACTGGAAGCTCATTCCACACCGCTACCACTCTCTGAGTAAAGAAGTTCCCCCTCATGTTACCCCTAAACTTCTGTCCCTTAATTCTGAAGTCATGTCCTCTTGTTTGAATCTTCCCTATTCTCAAAGGGAAAAGCTTGATCACATCAACTCTGTCTATCCCTCTCATCATTTTAAAGACCTCTATCAAGTCCCCCCTTAACCTTCTGCGCTCCAGAGAATAAAGACCTAACTTATTCAACCTATCTCTGTAACTTAGTTAACTTAGATAACCGGGTCTCTGGCGCTGTAAGGCAGCAACTCTACTGCTACGCCACCATGCAGCCCTTAACTTCCATCTCTTAGCCCCCTACGCTGCTAAGAAAAAAGTCCCAGCCCATGTGGCCTCTCCCAAGAACAAGCCTAACAATGTGGTGATTTTTTCTTTGTACCATTTCCAACTTAATTATGCTCTTCTCTCTGGTTCCTTGCACAGTGTCTCACAACAAGGACAAGGCTAGGGATTGGGCAAGTTTCCCAGCAACCAACCTCTCACTGTAGAAGCAAGGCAGGCAGGAGTTCTCGCCGTTTCCCAGCCAACGGTAGCACTGTTGGCTACACATCTGTTTATAGATAATACTATAAAGCCTATGATGCTGAATGTGTCAGCATTCTACTTTCCAGTGCCCTCAACCCCCTTTTGTTTTTGTTGCTTTGCGACTTTTTTCTCCAGATTGTAAATCTGCCTTGATCTTTACTGTTATGAATATTTTTTTTCTTCTGATTTTGTTGTACCTTAATTGATGCTGACATTGGTTTGAGAAGGGTCTCGATCCAAAATGTCACCTGTTCCTTCTCTCCAGAGATGCTGCCTGTCCCCGCTGAGTTACTCCAGCTTTTTGTGCCTTATCTTTGGTTTATTCTTATCATCGAGATTAAGTGAAAAGCTTTTGTTTGGATGCTATCCAATCGAATCAAATTTTAATACATAGAACAACAGTCAAGCTGTATTTAGTCATAATTTACTGCATGTATTTGTTTTTAGCAAGTAGAATCCTTGGAAGTAAAACTGTTTTATTTGTAGTAAATTATTTTTTGAATCCAAATGCTCATTTAGGTTTCTTGATTTTCAATTGAACAATGACCATTTTTGTCTCGCAGCATTGATGACCATCTAACTAAAAATCTGGAATCTTAGTTTTGCATTATATTTGCTATTTGGAAAGTATTGACACATAGTTAGTTTAACAAATTTGTTTTGGTGCTTATAAAATGTAATATGGCCTTCTCAGTTTAGAATCAAATAATCTGTACACGCCCTTTGTGTCTGTTCCCTTCCAATCTCTCCCACCCCCAATGGTGCCACGATCAAGATGGATTTAGACATTAAATGTCATCAACCATTTGTCCTGGACCAACTACATTGATGCTTCAGCCGAGAAAGAACACCAAAGCTTTGACAATTCCTACTAACTTTCACAGATGCATCGTGGAAACCATCCAATTGGGATGCATCACATCCCGGTTTGGCGGCAGCTCTGCGCAAGACCACTAGAAATTGCAGAGAGTTGTGGATGCAGCCCACTCCACCATGTAAACCAGCCTCAACCCCCATCCCCCAATCGCCCCTATCCACACTTCACATTTCCTCTGCAAAGCAGCCAAGAACCGCTTACACCCCTGTCATCCCTATTTTTCCCATCAGGCAGAAAGTCCAAAGGCATGAAGGCATGTTAGATAATTAGATTGGATTCTTCCCCGCTGTTAGTAGACGACTAAACAGTGCTCTCATAAGATAGGGGTGTAATTCCGATCTCCCAACCTACCTCACTTATTTTAATCTTCTTTAACTGCAACATTATAATGTTGTCTTCACCCTGCACACTATCTGTTGAACTTAAATGTATGGCTTAAAATGCTGGAGTAACTCAGCGGGACAGGCAGCATCTTGGAGAGAAGGGATGGATGACGTGAGAACGACAGTACAAAGCAGACGATGATAAGGATATGTAGAATGGTTCATTGTTAGCTATGGGGAAGGTGACACGGAGGCACACAATCAGTAAAATTAATCAAAAGGACAGTGAATCTAGTCAGAGAAGTTAGAGAAATCAATATTCATACAGCTGGGGTTTAAGCTGCCCTAGCTGATGGGTATGGCTTAATTGTACTCTTGTATAGTATGAACGTTCTTATAGAAACTTACAAAATTCTTAAGGGTTGGACAGGCTAGATGCAGGAAGATTGTTCCCGGTGTTGGGGAAGTCCAGAACAAGGGGTCACAGTTTAATGATAAGGGGGAAGTCTTTTAGGTCCGAGATGAGAAAAACATTTCTCACACAGAGAGTGGTGAATCTGTGGAATTCTCTGCCACAGAAGGTAGTTGAGGCCAGTTCATTGGCTATATTTAAGAGGGAGTTAGATGTGGCCCTTGTGGCTAAAGGGATCAGGGGGTATGGAGAGAAGGCAGGTACATGATACTGAGTTGGATGATCAGCCATGATCATATTGAATGGCGGTGCAGGCTCGAAGGGCCGAATGGCCTACTCCTGCACCTATTTTCTATGTTTCTATGTTTCCCCAAGGAGAACCCAGCTTCCCCAGTCTAACATTTGTGGCTGAAATCTCTCATCCCCCCCCCCCCCATCTGTATTATTTTAGTCTGGTCTTTGCTGCACCCTCACATGGATCCTAACTGTCTTCCTCAAGCATGTTGATCAGAGGGTTGCTCCAAAGCACAATTGCACAGTTCCTAATGTTGACTTAAATGAGTCAAAAACATTAAATCTGATGAATGGTTATTGCCCTGAAATAGTAACTCTTTCTCTCTCTACAGACGCCTGATATGCTGAACGTTTCCAGTATTTTCTTCTTTTATTTAAGGCTCCCAAATTCAGTAGTAGTTAGCATTTGTACTATTCTTTTTTTTAAATCTTGAAATCAAAGCAACTTCATTCGGCAATAAAATCTTAAGCAGCACAAGAATGTACTTTAATTCAGTGGCTGATTGTGCGCTTTCATGAAAGGTAGATGTATAGTCTGATTACGTGCTCTCCTGCATTGAGTCTCTTGCCTTGGGGATAATGACCTCATACCCTGCTGTCTGTGGACTGGAATGTTGGTGGTCTTTGTTCCTGTAAAGTACAATGTCCTAGGATTTTTTTTCCACTCCTGCTGCTATTTTGAAAGAGTGTAATATGCCGTGGAAATGGGGCTATTTCAGCATTGATACTGAATGCTCTTAAAATGCAGGGATTGTAATTGTGTTTGGTTTCTAACTTGCAACAAAGCGCTAAATATGGGACAGACGGTTTTACTTGCAGGACCTACCATTTTATAGCTTCCAGGATTGCTATTTAAATTCGGCAGTGTATGTGGCTCAGCTTCAAATTTACTTTTGCAATTCATTAAGACATCTTCCCGTTTTAGAAAAATAATACTTGGAAAAAATAGTTAATGCAACAAATTGCGATCTGAGTTAACAAGAGCGTATTTGCACTCGTGCAAATGAATGTTGTGCAAATTAGTGTTGGGGGCTGACTCTCTTGAGCACACAAGCATCACAATTATTGATTGACAAATAGATAGATAGATAGATAGATAGATAAATACTTTATTAATCCCCTTATTCAGGGGAAATTCTGATGTCCATGCAGCACACTAATAAAAATACAACACAGTATTCGTAAAGAAATTCAACACCAAAACATCCCCCACAGTGATTCCCACTGTGGGGGAAGGCACAAAGTCCAGTCCCCATCCCCTTGTCCACCTTGTCCACCCAAAGTCGGGCCCAACTGAGGCCTCCACAGTCGCCGCCACGGCGCCCGATGTTCTCGCCGGGTGATGGTACTCCGGCGTCGGGAGAACCCCCAGCAGCTTTGGGTGCCAGGAACGGCCGCCTTCCCACCGGAGCCCGCGGCTTCCAAGCCAACAGACCGCGCCAGACGGAGCTCCGCACACTGGTGATCTCGGCGAGATGCAAGTTCAACGTCGCAGCTGGCCGCTCCGCAGAACCGCGGCTCCACGATGTTTTCCTCGGCGGTACCAAGCATACTGGAGTCCCAGCGCGGCGACCCAGGAAAGACATCGCCCGCTCCGCAATAGCGCTCCAGCGCTGCACTGCCGCCAAAGCCGATGTTCTGGCCAGGTCCCCTCAGGGAAACGTCGCTCCAGGACTCGCTGGTAGGCCGCGAGGACAGGTCGAAGACGCTGCACGGAGGAAGGCAACCCCTCCGACCAGGTAGGGACTTAGAAAAGCAGTTTCCCCCTTCCCCCCCACCACCCCCCACACATAAAAGATTTAGACCCCCTGACTGTACATTTAGCGAACTCAAAATAATAAAAAAGAAGGGGAAAAAACGGACAGCTGCAGGACAGGCAGCCGTTCAGGACAGCGCCTCCTCCGGGTATATGCCCACAACCATGTTTACTGTGAGGGACAAATAAGTCTGATCTGCAAGTTTCCTTCATTACCATCACAATGGTGTGATGGTAACCGGTAGGCGGCGCGGCTCTCGCCAGCAGCGGCCTCTGCAGTCCGTCTGCGTTTTTATTATTTTATGTCTATGTTTTAATGTAGTTTTTGTTATTTTTGTTGGGGCATGTGTGTGGGGGGGGTGGGGGTGGTGTGGGGGGGAGGGGGAAACTTTTAAATCTCTCCCTGCACGGGAGACCCGACCTTTTCTTTGTCGGGTCTCCGTTGTCGTTGGGGCTGCAATGAGGAGCGGCCTCCAACAGGAAAACCGGGGACTCCAGTGCCGACAATCACCTCACCGTCGCGGAGCTGGCCGAGTCCAGAGCGGGTGGAGCTGTGGTGGACGCTGCTGCGGCCCGACCCCCGGAGATTCGGTGGCTGCAACTGCGGGTTTGGCGGACGGCACCGGGAGCCCGCGGGTCCCTGGAGGGAGACCGCTTTTCGGGGCTTCCGCAACGGCGACTTCTCCCGCCCGAGTTGCGGGGTTGAAGTGCTCCTGGAGCGGGGCCTTACATCACCGCCCCGCGCGGCTTGGAATGGCTGCGGGCTGCGAGCGCGCACCGGGGGCTCTAACACCAAGACCCGGTGCGCGAACTTGCATTACCCGGCGTGGTTTAATGGCCACGGGACAATTCGCCATCGCCCGCCGGGGGCTTTGACTTTGACTCTGACATGGGGGGGGAGAGTGCAGTGGAGAGAGAAGTTTTTTTGGCCTTCCATCACAGCAATGTGATGGATGTTTATGTAAAATATGTTGTGTCTTGGGTCTATTTGTTGTAATGTATGGCTGCAGAAACGGCATTTCGTTTGGACCTCACGGGGTCCAAATGACAATAAATTGAATTGTATTGTATTGTATTGTATTGTATTGTATATAATTTAAGGTGAAGGTGAAAGTGCAGATGCTGGAATCTTGAGCAAAATGTTAAAACTCAGCAGGTCATGCGACATCTGTGGAGGGAATGGATGGATGGACCACCCCCCTGCCCCACCTCGTTTAGAAGGTGAAGATGTCCAGTGTAATATAGGCCAATTAACATGCCGCATGGTCTTGCATTTGTGACAATAAAACACTCTTGACTTGACTCTTGGTGGATGCATATGTGAACCTATCTTTATGTACAATAATGTGCTTTTATTTTCAAACTGATTAATGCTTGCAGTGTACATCACCACACCAGGTCGTGTCTTACTAACTTGATCAACTTTTTGAGGCAATGACGAAGGTGATCGATGAGGGTAGGGTTAGGGTTGTCTACATGGATTTTAGCAAGGCATTTGATCAAGCTGATCCAGAAGATTAAGATGCATGGGATAAATAGTGACTTTGTCCTTTGGATTCAGAGCTGTCTTACTGATAGAAGGCAGAGGGTTATGGTGGTAGGCTTTGAAAGGGTATAGAGGAGGTCTATCAGAATGCCATTTGGATTGAAGGATATCAGCTACAGGGGAAGGTTAGACAGACAAATTATTTTCTCTGGAGAGTTTGAGGGGAGACTTGATAAAGTATATAGATTTATGAGAGGCATAGATAGGGTAGACAGAATATTTTTCTCAGGGCGAAAGTATCAAATTATTCTAGCACTTTGTGTCTTAAAATTTAGGGAGTTGTGATCACTACCCCCAAAATGCTCTTCAACTGTAACATCAGTCACCTGCCCAGGCTCATTTCCCAGCACTCTGTCCAGTATGTTCCCACCTCAGGTTGGACCATCCACATACTGTTTCATGAAACACTCCTGCATACACCTAAAAATGTTTGCCTCATTTACGTCATTAGCAATGTGTAAGTCCCAATCATTATTGGGGAAGTTAAAACCACCCATTAAGACAACGCTGTTGCTTTGGCGTCTTTCTGTAATCTGTCTACATATCTGAATATTGCAATTTGAAGCTTTAATAATAATAATGGATGGGATTTATATAGCGCCTTTCTAATACTCAAGGCGCTTTACATCGCATTATTCATTCACTCCTCAGTCACACTCGGTGGTGGTAAGCTACTTCTGTAGCCACAGCTGCCCTGGGGCAGACTGACGGAAGCGTGGCTGCCAATCTGCGCCTACGGCCCCTCCGACCACCACCAATCACTCACACACATTCACACACATTCACACACAGGCAAAGGTGGGTGAAGTGTCTTGCCCAAGGACACAACGACAGTATGCACTCCAAGCGGGATTCGAACCGGCTACCTTCCGGTTGCCAACCGAACACTTAGCCCATTGTGCCATCTGTCGTCCCGACTTTAGATCCACTCTACCATCGTTCTAGCAATATAGACAAGTTTGTGGATCCTCGCCCTAAAGGGCCTGTCCCACCAGCATGCGACTCCATGCAGCAAGCGTGACCTAACGTGGTCGCTTGAGCCGTATGGCCTCGCGGGGCCGGTCCCACTTCGATCGCCGAAGCCATATGGAGTTGTGCAGAGCTGGTCCCGACATCGCGCGGGGCTCAGAAAAACTGACCGTGTTCAAAACTTCCGCGCGGCAACGGCCTGCCGGCCTGCAGCTGCCTCGACGCCGTACGCACAACCTCGACGAGCAACTTCCCGCGGACTTCGCTCGAACTTCACGTCACTCACTCGACCTCCGCGCGGCCCCCGCTTCCGGTTTGGTCGAGCTCGTCGCATGCAGGCGCATGCTGGTGGGACCGGCCCTGTACGGGGATCACTCAACCTCCGCGCAGCACCCGCTTCCGGTTTGGTCGCGCTTGCCGCATGCAGGTCGCATGCTCGTGGGACAGGGTCTTTACTCTTCCAAAGTCCATAGCCCCAAGCATGGATTCGGGCTCCAAGTTTATCTGCTTTTCTTTGCATTTCAATACTCCTTGCATTGAAATAAACACACTTCAACGCATCAGCATCACCATATTTCTTCACCTCTCGCTGCCTGTCCTTCCTTTGACACTTACTGGTCCTAACCTTGACATTCCCATCACTCCTTCCAATTTCTGATTTACTAATTTGATTCCAACCCCTCCTGCCCCTAAAGGTTATTAAACCCTCCTGAGCCCATGCTCCTTCGGCTCAACTCGTGCAGAAAAATGAACCGGAGGGCAACCATGACTGTTATAAGCTTTATTTTGCAATATTTGGCAAAGAAAGGTGTCATTGTAAAATATTGCTTTCAAAACTTCCCACGGTCAGAATGCCACCATTGTAATAATCAGGCCTTTTTATGAAATCATAAAAAATGGGAAAATCTAACTTCTTGCATTTGTCTTTTTTTCATGAAAGTTGTTAACCATTTGGAACAATCTGCCTTTTGATTGCTCTACTTTACTTGCGGAAGGAAATATTTTGTTCTGAAAGTGTGCTTACAGTATGGTTAAACAGATTAGCTAACCCAGCTTGGTTTGATTCTTTACATGATTAAGGGGAGCTTATATTGGAACTAATACTTGCTTGTAATTTAGAATGCAAAGTAATAAGGCATTTGCAAGCTTGGTTTGACGATTTTTCCCCTTTGAGCTATATTTGGACATTTTGAACATGAGAAATTAAAGTGAAAGGAGACCTCTCAAGTCCAAGTGTGTCCATGTTTTCCCAGATGTAAATATTGAAATTATTGAGGAAGCAATTAAAAATATGTGTCTAATTTCTTATTGAATTGTATTAGAGTTGATGTGATTTATTAGATATAAATCACAATATATGTCATGCAGGAATAAACCCTTCAAAATGTTTAAAATGACACACCCCACAATTTATACTTCCTAAAATCAATCTTGGCTTTGAAGATGAATTGCTACTCAATTGAGCTTAATTGCTGAGATAAAGTTGTTTGCCTATTAACTGTGTGGCTACATTAGCTAAATATTAACTTTCAGAATTGGTTAGATCATTTAAAGTGTTATTTTCTTTTGAGCCAGTTGGCTGAGCTCCCCGTCCATACAAAACCTTGGCAGGTGAAAGGTGGCAGTAAATGTTGGATCTTTAGGTGAATTTGTTTGTGGCAGAAGGAGCTAAAGTGTTTCCTCCCGGTTCAGCAAGTTGCGCAGGAAATCTCCATCGCCAGATCTGTCTGATTTTCACTGAAGGGACATCGATTGTCAGAGAGCAGATTGTATGGGGCTGGGGGTGGGGAGGGTGGTCAGGAGAGGAATGTTAGGAGGGAGTAACTCAGCGGAGCAGGCAGCATCTCTGGATAAAAGGAGACCCTTCTTCAGACTCAACCCGAAACATCACCTATTCCTTCTATCCAGAGATGCTGCCTGTCCCGCTGAGTTTCTCTAGCATTTTGTGATGATCATTAATTGTCCATGAATGGATTGTAAGTGCTGGTGAGGTCTTGATTGGCCAGGAGAAGGTCCCCCAGTGAATGGCTGAGTGGGGAGGGGGGAGACAGACGTTGCGATGGTTGGTTGCTTGGTTGGGAGTGCACTGAATGGGGAGAGGGGAGAGGGGTAATGGCACCCACGCCACACCATTTGCATCACAAACTGCTTGCCCCAATATGTAAATGGAGCCTTTTCTCTGTTAATATTCTTGATCTACCCACTGGCTCTTACAAGGTTGGCTGTGGGCCAAAGACCTTATTAATGGAGCCCTGCAACTAAATTATTTTCAGGAAACCTCTTCCTCGAGAATTTCTGGCTCTGGAAGTTGCCTCGCCCCTCCCTGTTTTGCCGGGCACTCTTGTTCGCAATCGAAGTTGATTTTGATTTGCCTCGTAGGATTTAGAGCATGTAATATATTGCTGACTATCACTTAAATAATCTATTAACCATAATTGGTGCTGAGTACACGAGGTTCATGCGCCTTGCAGAGGCAGTCAGTCGCACACCAAACCATTTAATCCACAATCTCCCACTGTTGCTGGGAGAATCAGAGCAAGAGTGTAATGGAGCTGGGGAGGAGCATGATATGGACCAGATTACAGGGTGAGGGGAGATATTGGGGGGGGGGGGGGGTGAATTGAAGGCTGATTCTGTAAGATAGACACAAAATGCTGGAGTAACTCAGCGGAGCAGGCAGCATCTCTGGATAAAAGGAGACCCTCCTTCAGACTCAACCCGAAACATCACATATTCCTTCTATCCAGAGATGCTGCCTGTCCCGCTGAGTTTCTCTAGCATTTTGTGTTGATCTTCAGTGTAAAGCAGCATCTGCAGTTCCTTCCTACACGTTGATTCGGGAATGGCTTAATAGGGAGGTCTTCAGGATACCTGCTGGGGCAATAGTCTTACGAGTGATCAGATGGGGCAGGCATATGACATTAGATAAAAGGTCCACTTGATGCGTAAAGTACTTGTTAGAATTTGTCCTGATTAATGCAATTATGCAGTGTAATCATGGGACCACTCAGCTGAATTTTTGGGTTATCTTTAAAGGAAAAATGGTTGAGTCTTGCCTCAAGCAAAACAGCCGGTTCTCATGAACTTTGGTTGTTCTTTCAGTGTTTACTGTCTGTGCGTTTAGTTGCAAGCTAGACATTATCATGTCTTTTTTAAGCGATAATGCATGACGTTTTTAAGTACATGATGAATTTTCCACTGTTTATGTTGATTTTTGCTGTCTGCCTCTCCTGTGTGTTCATCAGATAGGCTTGCCAAAATTGCTTTCCCTTTGTACCTGTTATGGACCAAAAGATAAATGAATCTGTGATATAATTTATCAAATTATATCTGCATATTTTTTCAGTTTGTAATACTATACTAAATATTTTTTTTATAGGCTGTTAAACAACAACCAAATAAGGAGAATTCCCAGGGGTGCGTTTGAAGACTTGGAGAATTTAAAATATCTGTGAGTAAACCACCTTCGTATTTAAGTGTTGTAATGGTTAGATGAGCAGCTGTGCCGTGTTGGACAAGATTGTGGTCAGTTCTGGTTTAGAATCACTTGTGTCAAATGTCAATTTATGTCTGGAAGTGCTGAATCAAAACATAATTACAGATGTTTGCTCAGAAATATTTGAGGTCTGGTTGGAAATTCAAAGCTATATATGGCCAAAATGAAGTTACCTCGGTAGGTTTTCTCCTTTCAGAGGTCAAATGTGTAACTATTCTTTGCTCTTTGGGTGGCTGGAAGGTTTTATAATTGGAAGACATGACAGGCACCTTCAGCGTTTGGCTTGTAGCTATTACTGCCAGAGAGGTCTCTTGCACATTCCTTTATGTTCTTCTGTGAGGACTGTCTTAACCATTGTCCATTTTAAGTTTGCTTGTTTATACATCTTTTATGATAAATCAAACTCGAACCCAAATCCTTCATCTTTCTAAACAAGGAATCGGCAAATGAATTGCTCAGCAAATGCATTGCTTCCTGTGCAATCCTTCACAATTTAGTGTAGTTTAGTTTATTAATGCCCAGGACATTCTGTGAATGCATTAGATGCAGTCTGGTTATTGCGACATCTTTGTTATTTGGATGCAAGTAAAATATTGTAGATACAAACTCCTTATGCCACATGATTATGAATATTTAGTTCCATACTTTTCAATAAGGAAAAAAGATGAATGTTTTTCTTGCACAGCATCAGAATTTGATCACCGCAGGGATCCATTATATTGTAAAAGATAGAAGGGAAAAGCCTGCTGGAAATATGAGGTTTGGGAAATGTTCAATTGAAACAGGTTAAAACTGTTTGAGCAGAAAATAATTAAATTAACAGCTGCAAAGAATGTACAGTAAAAATAGATTGAAATAAAATCATGTGTAGAACATGAGACATTTGCAATGTTCATTTTATTGTCTTTGTTGTACGACCTGACATATTTCGCTCAATATATTTCTCTTTGTTGACACAATTTTATTGATACAGTAATTTCTCCATCACCATAAAACTTTCACAATCTGTCACTGGGAGCGGGAGCACACCATTATTGACATGAAGAACAAAGTATAACTTTTTATTGTTCTACTGCAAGTGCTGTGTAAATGTGACAAGTTCATAATTATTGCAGAGAAGTGCTATGACGAACTCTGCCATTCTTTATGAACCTGTTTTGAAGGTTGTAATGGTGAGCTGCAGAACCAAGGAACAAGCAATGCTGCTCTGCTCTTGGCTGCTCGTCTCACTCAGTGTGTGCAGGACATTATAGTTTAAGCCAGAAAAACCCACACTCATGTTTTCCAGCTGTGTGCAAGAGCAAGATTTCTGGCTTATGCTTTACATTTTGCATTTGCCATCCCACGGTATACTCACAACTCTTTAGTTGTGGGAATTTTCACTGCTGCTCCATTTTCATCACCTTTGGGGTCCACACAAACCACTTGGAGGTTTAATTTTTTCAAAAGTGAATTATATTTTCATTTTAGGGTTGTAGACTTCCTGCCGTTGATTTTGTGTTGTGTACTTAACTTTAGATGTATGGGTTACATTCTAATTTATTTCCCAAACTGTTGAACTCGAAGGAAAATAAAGATTAGTTACATTAGCACTTCAATAGCTTGTAACATGTTTTCAGTTTACTTAATTTACACACAGTAAATTATGTTATTATTGCACAGTTATACTTTTATGGCACAGTAATGTTTAGTGGGTAATCTGTGCCATGATTTCATAGATTACCTGTATTGTGTAATGGAGTTCCTCATGTTTCACACAACAGGGTGCAATATTTGAAAATTAGTTTGTTTTAAAAATGTGCCAATTTATTAATTATTTTTGAATTGTTAATGCTACACGCAAGCAGGGTTTAGGGTTCAGTAACATGAAGGCATAACAAACACACATTAAATTGTAACATTAAAAATTGCTGTTGCTAAAAATGTGAAATAAAAACAGAAAATGCTCTGATAATAGGTAATCATTTCCAACATTTTCTGCTTTTTGTTTTAACTTGAGAACAACAATAGCTTTACGTTGCTAGGGAATTGCATATTGTGAATCAATTCAAAGGTACTAAAAATTCAAAAAGGAGCATCATTGAGAAGAAGTAGTTTTTTTCTTTTTTGTAAGTCTGGATGGAAGATTTGCAAAACACTGGCAACAGCAAGATGCACCATCACCACAGATCAAAGTCATGTTAAGGCTTTGTTTTGATCAATATTTGTTTTTCTGCTTCCATTGTGTTAACTTTCTGTTCATTCCTGTACAATTCAAAATCTGAATGATGTATAACACAACACTAAGCTCCTTATCTGATTATTAACATGAGTATTAATTTGCTGCCAAATTATTTTCACCAGATAAATGGCCGTATCAGAGGCCAGTTTGCTTTTCTCCCAGTTTCGGTTGTATCACGGTTGCTGAATAATTAAAATGGCTTGTGCTGCAAAGATTTTAAACCATCTTATTTTGTGGAGCTGTAACAAATCAGTAAGAAAACACACAGCTTTCAGGCAAACAAATGTCCAACTTAGCACATGTTTTTGACATCTAAATGTGCTTGGAACATACAACAGCTTTACAGACTTAGTCCATTGAACCATTTACTTTCAAAGCTGCCATTTCAAGCCAAGCTGTAGGCTTTAAACACAACACTCTGGTTTAGTCTGCCTCGGCAGCATGTTTATGATTTGGGATCCAAATCTTTTTTTTGAAGAATAGATATAAAAATACCTGTAGCAATGGAATTTTTGGTGAATGTTTTTTCATAAAAATTCTGCAGAAGCAACAATGTCACCAGACATTTGATGCCATTATTTTCCATAACATATTTGCCATTTCATTGTTACATCTCATCGTCCATGTATTTCAGTGACATTCCCACAATCTTCCATTTCTAAACAGTTTGTCAGGCTCCTTTGTCCATAGGTTCATCAGCTCTAAGAGCAGAATTAGGTAATTCAGCTCATCAAGTTGACTCTGCCATACAATCATGGCTGATCTATCTTTCCTTCTCAACCTCATCCTCCTGCCTTCTCTCCATAACACCTGACACCCTTACTAATCAAGAATCTGGCAATCTCCGCCCTAAATATATCCAGTGACTTGGTCTCCACTGCTGTCGATGGCAATGCATTTCACAGATTCACCATCCTCTGACTAAAGAAATTCCTCCTACTCCTTTCTAAAGGTACATCCTTTAGAAGATTGAGGGGGGATCTTATAGAAACTTACAAAATTCTTAAGGGGTTGGACAGGCTAGATGCAGGCAGATTGTTCCCGATGTTGGGGAAGTCCAGGACAAGGGGTCACAGTTTAAGGATAAAGGGGAAATCCTTTAGGACCGAGATGAGAAAAACATTTTTCACACAGAGAGTGGTGAATCTCTGGAACTCTCTCCCACAGAAGGTAGTTGAGGCCAGTTCATTGGCTATATTTAAGAGGGAGTTAGATGTGGCCCTTGTGGCTAAAGGGATCAGGGGGTATGGAGAGAAGGCAGGTACAGGATACTGAGTTGGATGATCAGCCACGATCATATTGAATGGCGGTGCAGGCTCGAAGGGCCAAATGGCCTACTCCTGCACCTATTTTCTATGTTTCTATGTTTCTATCCTTTTATTCTGAGGCTATGGCCTCTGGCCCTAGACACTCCTACTCGTATTCCTCTCCACATTCACTCCATCCAGGCTTTTCACAATTCAGTAAGTTTCAGTGAGTTCACCCATCATCCTTCTAAACTCCAAATCCATCATGTCATCCACCATATGTTCCTTCAACATCATGCACACTTGAATTATTATAGCTTGTTTGGCTGGTCCAAATTCTGTCTTAACCTCCTGTTGAATAGACACAAAGTTCTGGAGTAACTCAGCGGGTTGATTAGCATCTTTGGAGAAAAAAGATAGGCGAACATCAGCTTAGTTACTCCAGTACTCTTAGTTACTCCAGAACTCCTGTGTCTATTCAACAGGAGTAACATGACAAAACGTCACCTGGCCATGTTCTCCAGAGATGCTGCCTGACCTGCAGAGTTGCTACAGAACTTTGTGTCTTATTTTGTAAACCAGCATCTACAGTTTCTTGTGTCTCCAGTTGAATAATTTGGTTTCAGTGGCATAAATTATCAGATTTTCCCAATTTTATACCTCAACATGAGTTAGAGTTATGAAATGGACTTAATATTTGTACAGCCTAAAGGGGATGTCCCACTGCGGCGACCTAATCTGTGAGTTTAGAAGAATTTGTCCTCGACTCAAACTCGCAGCATGGTCGACACGAGGTCCTATGAGGTCACTGAAACTCTCCTTCATGCCAGAGGGAAGTTCCCGAATACTCGCGGCTTCAGTTTGGTTGCAGAAAATTTTTCAGCATGTTGAAAAAAGTTTCCGCAAGTAAAATTTGGTCGGCATGGTTCTTTTTGACTCGTAGTGCAGTGGAGTGGAATCGCTATTTAGTTACAGGCAGTCGAGGGCAGCTGTAGGCAATCTCCTCCGCTGACCGGGCATTTTGATTGGCTCATTGGAGTTTTCAGGACCCAGGAAAACCGACCAGTAGTTAAAATGCCCGCTAAACTTTATTATACTCTTTATTATACTTTATGATGCTCAGTGACTCGCTGAGTTCCTGCAGCACTTTGTAATTTAAGCTTGCTTTTAGTGTAGCTGCTTGCAGTGTAGCTGCTGCTGCTGGCGCTGACGATGGCGGCCACGGTGTACTGCTCCTTACTGTTTTGTATGTGTTTGTTTGTCTGTGACGTCTGTGAAAACCCTACAAAGATTACTTTCACGACAGAGGTACTCATAAACATCGGACATACGGTACCTCCAAACATCGTTCCAGATTTCTCTCACTTGCTGGATTATTTGGACATACTCGTCGGCGGGGCTGTGGCTGCGTTCAAGGTCTTGAGACTGAGGAGGACCCGTGGGAAGCGCTCTGGAGCACTCACGCGACTCCGGCGACAAGGATCACGCACACCACTCCCGAGCATATTCCTGGCAAACGTAAGTTCTCTCAATAACAAAGCGGACGAACTGCAACTCCTGCGCCGGACAAACAAGGACTTCTCTTGAGCCGCCGCCCTGTGCTTCACCGAGACCTGGCTGTGTGAGTCAACACCGGACAATGCGCTGCAACTGGCTGACTTCCAACTTCACAGAGCGGATCGCGAAGTGGAGGCAGCGGGGAAATCAAGAGGCGGTGGAATATGCTTTTATACCAACCAGGACTGGTGCAGCAACATCACGGTAATGTCAAACTTCTGCTCTCCCAGCCTAGAATCCTTCTTTATAAACTGCAAACCCTTCTACTCTCCGAGGGAATTTAACTTTTTTATTCTCTCTGGAGTTCACATCCACCCCCATGCCTGTGTAAGTGAGGCCCAAACACAACTCGCTGACCAGGTAATGAGGGTAGAGAGTGACTTCCCGGACTCCATGGTCATTGTTTTGGGGGACTTTAACAAAGCTAACCTCAGCCGAGACCTTCCAAAGTACAGACTTCATGTTACTGCCCCACCAGAGGGGAGAGAGAGAGAACACTCGATCACTGTTACACGTCAATCAAGAACGCATATCTCTCTGTTCCCAGGGCAGGTCCGGGTCTCTCTGATCATTGTCTATTTCACCTTATTCCGACCTACAGGCAGAAGCTAAAAGCTGCTAAGCCTGTGGTCAGAACAATGAAAAGGAGGACAAGCGAGGGCATTGAGAACCTACAATCCTGCTTTGACTGGACGGATTGGAATGTGTTCAGGGAAGCAACCACAAGCCTCGATGAGTATACAGACATTGTGACATCACACGTCAGCTTTTCCAAGGAGAGTTGCATTCCAACTAAGACCCGGACATGGTTCAACAACAACAAGCCATGGTTCACTGCAGAATTCAGACAGCTCCGATGGTCTAAAGAGGAAGCCTACGGGAGCGGGGATGCAGACCTCTACAGTGAGGCCAAGTACAAGCTGAGAAGAAGAATCAGAGCTGCCAAGGAAAGGTACTCTGAGAAGTTGAGGAGCAAGTTCTCAGCTAGTGACTCTTCTTCCATTTGGAAGGGCTTGCAAGAAATCACCAGCTACAAGAGGAAATCACCAGCTACAGACTGATACCTGGGACCAGACTGATACCTGGGATGTCAGGACTTTCATATGAAGAAAGACTGGATAGACTCGGTTTGTACTCGCTAGAATTTAGAAGATTGAGGGGGGATCTTATAGAAACTTACAAAATTCTTAAGGGGTTGGACAGGCTAGATGCAGGAAGATTGTTCCCGATGTTGGGGAAGTCCAGGACAAGGGGTCACAGTTTAAGGATAAGGGGGAAATCTTTTAGGACCGAGATGAGGAAAACATTTTTCACACAGAGAGTGGTGAATCTCTGGAATTCTCTGCCACAGAAGGTAGTTGAGGCCAGTTCATTGGCTATATTTAAGAGGGAGTTAGATGTGGCCCTTGTGGCTAAAGGGATCAGGGGGTACGGAGAGAAGGCAGGTACAGGATACTGAGTTGGATGATCAGCCATGATCATATTGAATGGCGGTGCAGGCTCGAAGGGCCGAATAACATACTCCTACACCTATTTTCTATGTTTCTATGAAAGCCCCCGCTCTTTGGACAATCGTCAGCTGACCAACAGCTCCTTCCCGTTCACCACTTCACACCTACTTAAGACAGGATTCCAGTATGAAAAGACTGGACCATTTCCCACCCCAACACTTCACACCAACTCACAGCCTGACCTCAGTCTGCAAAGACTGGGCCTTTCACCGCCCTCCAATCGCCACTTCACACCCAATTACCCACACCCTCTGTGCTGCACAACATCACATCCAATATCAACAACAAAAATAGACGAGGTGGAGAGGCTTTTCAGAAGACAAAAAAGCCGGAAATCTCCAGGGCCTGACAATGTTTCCAAACAGCTGGCACCGATCTATACAGACATTTTAGATTAGATTAGATTAGATTCGTTTGTTGTCATTCAGACCTTTCGGACTGAACGAAATTTCGTTTCCCTGCAGTCATACATATAATAAAAAATGACAAAAACACACAATCAACACAAATTTAACATCCACCACAGTGAGTTCACCAAACACCTCCTCACTGTGGTGGAAGGCAAAATCTTAAAGTCTCTGTCTCTTCCCTCTTTGTTCTCCCTCTGCGCCGAGGCGATCCAGACTCCAGATGTTGTCACCCCACCGGGTGATGATAAATCCTGCGGCTCAACCGTGCTCCGCGAACGGGCCGGTTCAAACTCCGCGGGTGGTCGCTGCCGCCGCCACAGCTCCGAGGCCGAGTCGGGTCTCCACTGCCGCCGCCACGGTTCCGGGGCCGTGTCGGGTCTCCGCTGCCGCTGCCACCGCCACAGCTTCGGGGCCGAGTCGGGTCTCCGCTACCGCTGCTGCTGCCGCCGCCGCCACAGCTTCGGGGCCGAGTTGGGTCTCCGCTGCCGCTGCCTCCGCAACAGCTCCGGGGCCGAGTCAGGTCTCCGCTGCCGCTGCCGCCACAGCTTCGGGGACGAGTCGGGTCTCTGCTGCTGCTGCCGCCGCCGCCACAGCTTCGGGGCCGAGTTGGGTCTCCGCTGCCGCTGCCTCCGCTACAGCTCTGGGCCGAGTCGGGTCTCCGCTACTGCTGCCGCCGCCGCCGCCACTGCTCCGGGGTCGAGTCGGGTCTCAGCTGCCGCTGCCTCCGCTACAGCTCCGGGGCCGAGTCGGGTCTCCACTGCCGCTGCCTCCGCCACAGCTTCGGGGCCGAGTCGGGTCTCCGCTGCTGCTGCCGCCGCCACCACAGCTCCGGGGTCGAGTCGGGTCTCAGCTGCCGCTGCCTCCGCTACAGCTCCTGGGCCGAGTCGGGTCTCCGCTGCTGCTGCCGCTGCCACTGCTCCGGGACCGAGTCGGGTCTTTTTAACCAGTCCCCGCAAACCTGTACTGTCCCTGCCTGCTTCAAAGTCTCCACTATTGTCCCTGTACCCAAAAAGGCAAGGATTACTTGTCTTAATGACTACAGGCCTGTCGCACTAACCTCTGTAGTCATGAAGACACTTGAAAGGCTTGTGCTGGCCAAGCTGAAAAATATCACGATCCCCCTGCTGTATCCTATGCAGTTTGCATATCGGGCCAATAGATCTGTGGATGATGCAGTCAACCTGGGCCTGCACTTCATCCTACAGCACCTAGACCATCAGGGGACCTATGCGAGGATCCTGTTTGTTGATTTTAGCTCAGCATTCAACACCTGTGTGCCAGAGCTACTACACTCCAAACTTTCCGGGTTGACTGTGCCTGAACCCCTCTGTCGGTGGACCACCAGCTTCCTGACAGAGAGGAAGCAGCGTGTGAGGCTGGGAAGGCTGCGTACTCTCTCCTCTACTGTACTCTCTCTACACCAACGACTGCACCTCCACAGACACCTCTGTCAAGCTTCTCAAGTTTGCTGGACAACACAACCCTGATTGGACTGATCCAGGTTGGGCCTCTTCCCCCCCCCCCCCCCCTTCCTTCCCCACCCCACCCCCTTCTTCCTTCTCTCCCCCCCCCCCCCCCCCCCCCCCAACCACCTTGCGCTTCTAAAGGACTTACCATACATTGCGGCAGCCGTCTTTTATCTTCCTATTCATCGCGGGTATGAATTTCAGACAGCGTTCCCCCGCTTTCCCTGGCCTCCACCTTTGCTGTGTGTGTGTGTGCGTGATGGGACACAAATCTTTCGGGCAGATTTGCGTAGTCTCATCCACTTCTTTTCCTCAATTCCTTAATTGTCGCTTTGACAGGTCAGATTTTTCAGCTGATATTGCTGGTCACTCAGAGGCTTATTTCTTTCTGTGACTTGGATGAATACAAGAACATAGGTCTAAAAGGGGAAAGGTTGAAGAAGTTGGGTTATTCCTATTTGAGTAAAGGAAGTTAGGGTGAGATTTGAGAATCATGTATGTTTAAATGATGTCAATTCAACTCCAGGTTTCGGTGTCAGAATTTGGTGTGATTGTCAAAAGCTGGCAGTGACTTGAGGAAACATTGCAAATTGAGATCTACGATACCTTGCATAAGATAGTAGTGATAGTTGTAAAATATTTGAATTTATATTGGATGAGTACTTGAGAATATTCGTAGGGCAGAGAGGAAAGGGCTGGTTTAATTTGGTAGCCAAACTAAAAGTAATTGACCAAAAAGCTTCCAGTGGTGTGTGAAGAAGGATCCCATCCTGAAACACCACCTATCCATGTTCTCCACAGATGTTGTCTAACCCGTTGAGTTACTCCAGCGTTGTGTCTTTTTTTTGTAAACCAGCATTGCACTTCATTGTATCAACTTTCAGCTTTGTGTTGGATCATGACTCAGTACTTGGCGAGAATAATGTTGGGTTGATAAAACTGATTATACATGTGCAGCAACGTTAAATCTCCTGGTATTGTTTTCATGAGCATAGTCTTATGTTTGTTGAAAGGGGTAAGATGGTTCAGCCCATCAGCCCATTCCAAGCTAACATATTATAGAGAGAATCCTCTATGTTCCCTTTCTTTCAAGCTATGAAATGGTGGTCATGGTGGCGCAGCAGTAGATTTTCTGCCTTTCAGCGAATGCAGCGCCGGAGACCCGGGTTCGATCCCAACTACAGGCACTGTCTCTACAGAGCTTTCACATTCTCCCCATGATCTGCATGAGTTTTCTCCGAGATCTTCGTTTTCCTCCCACACTCCAAAGACGTACAGGTTTGTAGGTTAATTGGCTTGATAAATGTAAAAATTGTCCCTAGTGGTTGTAGGAAAGTGTTAATGTGCAGGGATCGCTGGTCGGAGCGGACCCGGTGGACCGAAGGGCCTGTTTCCACGCTGTAGTATCTCTATACTAAACTAAAATCATAGCAAATAGATGAACCCTCAGTCTAGAAGGCCCTGGAGTTGATTATCAGACAGCATCAAGTCTACAAGGCCATGGCTCGTGTGGTAATTGAAATATTTCTGTATTAATTGATAATTACGTGAATGCTTGATTTTGGATTCAACCTAGGCTGATTCTACAATATCAGTTTATGAAATCTCTGATTGTAATCTGTCTTTTTCCTCCACATAATGAAATTCGGTTCTCATTGTTGCTTTTCCTTTAGATGTTGTCAACAACCCTGATGCCTAATAACAGTGGTCTTGACTATTTCCCTGTATCTAAGAATTAGTGGGGTGAAGTAATAACGATGGCAGCAAAGGGTGAATGAATCCCTGTCGTCTTCAATTCCAGTTGTATTTTTGGTCATTGTCCAGAGCACCATGCCTTAAATGTTTTAGAGAGGCATACAAGCTACGTATGTAAGAAAAAGCTTTTATATTAACAATAATTTAATTTCAATTTCTCTACAATGATGGTCAGTTATTTTATTGAGTTTACCATGGAGTACTTATTTCATCCAAAGAGGGATCCTCATTATTTTTTAACTCTGACCGAAATTCTTTGCTGCTGTCACTTCGGGACCGATTTTGGGAACTCCAAGCTGCAGGAGTTTCGACCCCGCCCCGTCGTGGGAGTTCGATCGCCGTCTGCGGATGTTTCGACTCCCCCGACCACGGGAGGAAAGGAGGAAGGAAGATAAGACGTTATTGCTTTCTATTACAGTAGGGAATGTGGAGGAGCTGCTGTGGTGGATGTTTATGTCAATTTTTAATGTAGTTGTGTGTCTTGTTACTATTTTGGTATGACTGTATGGTAAACCGTATGTTGCAAAACATACTTGGCTAATAAATTACGATTATGATTATTATTTATTGTCCCCAACCATGAGGTGAAAGTGGGAGGTTGCAAAAATCAATTCCAAATTTGTTTGGAAATGTAATTCAGAAACTACTGGGGGACCCGAAGGAAGTTAACCTTTTTTAATCAATTTATAACCATTGAGTACATTTACTTGTTAATTCAATTTTGCAGTGATAAAAAGGAATGATCAAATAATTGAATTAATCAATAAAAAGCAATAACCTATGGTTTAATAAAATCTAAATAACGTTATGTCATTTTGAATTAATAGGTAGAGACCACTTTGCCTTCTGCCTAGGTTTTCCAATGTGCCTTCTCTTTTGAGGCTTTCATTGCATTTGATCAACTGTTTTTGGTCCATATGGACTGGCCTTTTAGCAATAGACAATAGGTGCAGGAGTAGGCCATTCGGCCCCTTGAGCCAGCACCACTATTCAATGTGATCATGGCTGATAATCCACAATCAGTACCCCGCTCCTGCCTTCTCCCCATATCCCTTGACTCTGCTATCTTTAAGAGCTCTGTCTAGCTCGTTCTTGAAAGCATCCAGAGAACCGGCCTCCACCGACTTCCACAGACTTACCACTCTCTGTGTGAAAAAGTTTTTCCACATCTCTGTTCTAAATAGCTTACCCCTTATTCTTAAACTGTGGCCCCTGGTTCTGGACTCCCCCAACATCGGGAACATGTTTCCTGCCTCTAGCGTGTCCAAACCCTTATAAATCTTTTATGTTTCAATAAGATCCACTCTCATCCTAAATTCCAGAGTATACAAGCCCAGCCACTCCATTCTATCAATATATGACAGTCCCACCATCCAGGGAATTAACCTTGTGAACCTACGCTGCACTCACTCAACATCAAGAACGTTCCTCAAATTGGGAGACCAAAACTGCACACAATACTCCAGGTGTGGTCCTACTAGGCCATGTACAACTGCAGAAGGACCTCTTTGCACCTATACTCAACTCCTCTTGTTATGTAGGCCAACATGCCATTTGCTTTCTTCACAGCCTGCTGTACCTGCATGCTTACTTTCATTGACTGATGAACAAGGACCCCAGATCCCGTTGTACTTCCCCTTTCCTAATTTGAATCCATTTAGATAATAATCTGCCTTCTTGTTTTTACCGCCAAAGTGGATAACCTCACATTTATCCACATTAAACTGCATCTGCCCACTCACCATGATCACATTGGATGGCGGTGCTGGCTCGAAGGGCCGAATGGCCTACTCCTGCACCTATTGACTATTGTCTACATAGACTGTCCTAATCAAGGCCCTTCAAGACTGGCCTCATCAAGGTTTATGATTTGATAAACCAAATCTGTAAAACAGTGATTTATTTCCCCCTAAAGCTTAAGGCCAAATCCAAAAGGCCTAATGAGGGACCATTCTGAGCTAGCTTCTGCCTGTTGGCACCTTCAGTCCTTCCTACCTGCAATAAGAGGATGAGCTGTGGCAGGCTGGATGAAACTGGCATCCTATCTCTGCAGCAACATCAGGATGCTCTGGGAGTACTTGAGAAAGTCTATGTTGTGGGCGATAAGGCCCGTGTACAGACATTCCTCGTTATAACAGACCACAGAGGGGAATGGTCTGTTATTGCCGATCATCTGCTATTACCAAGTAAGGGATTCACTCCAACCACCTAGCAGTCACTCCATGAAACAACGTGTTGTTTTCAAATACAAAGTTATTTTTAACAGCCAAAATTGTATATTTGTTACATACTAAAGGCCGTTTATTACATTGTATCGTTGCACAAGTGTCAATCGACACTTCATCATTCCTCTCGCCTTATGACAACTCTTGGTGATGATCATCGTTCTTGCTAATCTCTTCCAGCCCAGCACCTTGCTTATTTTGTAAAAATAAAGGATTCCCCTCCACCAATTGAACTTCCTCCCTGTCCGATAATCAGTCTACAGCTGAATGCATTGAGCATAAATAATAAAAATATCCACCAATATAATATCATAGAAAATTGACTGCCTCTGAGAACTGAAACTGTAGATTATGTTGGTGATAAGTTGATTAATGGGATTTAAAATCACCCTGTCATTTGCATTGAAAACCGCGCAATGATTGCTCTATCTTGTCGTTTGCTTCTTTAGCGGTCGATGGAACGAACACACATAGCTACTTTTCCACATTTAGCAAGACCAACCACAAACTACTTTGTGCTCTTATTTATATATAAAATAATGGTTTTGGAGACATCCCCTTGGAGGTGAAGAAGGGTGCAGCGAGTGTGGTGTACACTCTGTGTTAGCAAACAATATTGTTCAATTGTACTGTTACTGTCAGATTTGATTTTTCTGTTGCTTCTCATCGAGTGGGACCTGATTTAAAAAGCAGATGAAGGGTCTCAACCCAAAACGTCACCCGTTCCTTCTCTCCAGAGATGCTGCCTGTCCCGCTGAGTTACTCCAGCACTTTGTGTCTATCTTCAGTGATAAAGCTTGTTTCATCCATTTCTTACCCTGTGATATGACGATAAAGCTGATGACTGAAGAGCAACTGAATCTCTAAAAGCAGCTTGCTCTAGAAGAAAAGGTCAAAAGGGCAGCTGAACTTTGGGAAGCCAGTTCTTTGTTGCTTTAAAAGATAGCCCAACAAATTACAGGGCTTTACCCACAGCAGGAGGTGAAGAGCACAGCGGTCGGTCGCAAGCTGCTATGATGTATACGCTGCCTCCACGTTTCCCACACATTCCCAGATGCACATCCACTAACGTTACAATTCTAAATCATCTGTCCAAGTCCCAGATCTCCAGTCTATCACGCTGACTGAATTTCATGTTTCATCTTTAAAACAAAAGATTTGACGAACAATGTTAAGT